>NC_143560.1:94227717-94382500 GCF_054136105.1 Typopeltis vanoorti | reverse complement strand
GCACATTCGTCTTTATTGGGCATAATATGCTAGTCCTTCAGCCATGGCCGGATTTACGCATTGCCAATTGCTTCCAGCTCAGTATAGATAGAGAGATATATTAAAAGTTATAACTTTAGGAGCCACAAGAACCTTAAATCCGACACTGCCTTGCCTTAGTTGATTCTGTCATAATTCTGAACAATCCAACTCACAGCTCAGTTAACCACACCAAGACTTGCAGGTATGTCTTAAAGGAAATGAAGCAGATCACGACTGTGTGCATTTAATGGTGGCGCTATGCAAGGATTCGGCATAAAGGACGTTGAAATATCTACACAATATATAGGTACATGAATTTCGGTTAGAATATATAGTTGTCACTTGATCGTAATATTTATATAATTTATAAAAAATAAATAAAAAAAATGCTGACATGAAAAAAAAAGGAATGTTTCTTCGTTTTTGATTTTAAAAAATCCCTAAAAATTTGCGTGTATATGAAAAAGGAATGCTTTCTTTATCTTCGATTAACAATCATCAATAACTAGTGTTTTTTTTTTTTATTCCTCTAATTTTAATAGTGTAATCCATTTCATACTGGAATGGATACTGCTTATATAGTAACTATTCTATTCTATAGTAAAATATTCAGTTTATCCCGCAATTTTTTTATTATTATTATTTACAACCGCGCGCGGTTAGCCTAGTGGCTTTGCGCTTCGCAACCACATGCCTGGGGAAGGAGTATCCTAGGTTCGATTCCCGTCCACGACGTGAGGAGCTTAAGGATCTTCCTCAGCCATAGCCAAGTTAGCCGGTCTTGGGCGGCTTGCTCATAATCATCTCTCCCTAGAATGGTAGCATATAGCTACCCTCCCACGGCCATATGGCAGATGGGAACCAGAAGAAGATTATTTACATACAATCCAACAGTAGGCGCCTGATGTGAAAAAAATGGCGCCATCTCTAGGCTGAAAAAAAAATAAACTTATTGTAAATTTTGTGTGGACACGTAAGACCCGAGATAGAGCGTTATCTATAATTGAGGCAGTCTCCTGATATATTGTAAATTTACGGAACATATTAGCATCATCACCATCCTTTCGAGGATTCAGGCCCAGTGACCTGTTCCTGTCTCATTCTATCTTTCTCTTGTAGCCTCCTTGATTTCTATATCCTCCAAATGTATCGAAGTGGTTTTTTTTTGGGGGGGGGGGATTCTTGAACTGTCCATTCTTTCAGTATGTTTAATCCACTTCTTTCTCTATTTGTATAGCTTGTGAAATTCTGTCTATTTTTAGTTTTGTATGTATATCTGTCTTTTTTTTTTTTTTTGTTGTTGTTGTCCCAGGACTATAGCCTGCTGTCCTTCATAGGAATTTTATTTCTCCGGTTTATTTTATTTTATTTTTCCTGCGGGTTTTATGGTTCATAATTCACTTTCGTACAGTAGAGAAGGGCTTGCCAGCACTAGGTAAACTCTTATTTTTATATATTTTTGAATTTTTGGTTAGGTTTGAAGATATTATTGAGCGCCTCCGTAGCGCAATTGGAAGAACGACGGTACATTGCGCCCTTCGATTGGAATAGGCCTAAGTTCGATTCTCGTCGCGACGGGAGGAATCTTTATTTGGTCGATTTCAATCGAAGGTGAGTTAACCGATCTCATACGGAGGTAGCAGGGTTTTTTCTCCCGGAAACTCGGGTTTTTCATCCCGCATACATATAAATCGGCCCTTCAGAACACACGCAATTTACAGACAAAAATTACTAGTTGTGGTGGTGTTGGAGGTGGGCGGTAGATGGCGTTGATGGAGATGATTCGTAGTAGAGGTTAGGTGTAGAGACAGTTGTAGGTGTCCTCCCGCGATGAGTCTTCGGACTCCTTGGAGGTATCGGGAATTATAATAATAATAATCTCTGTGATCCTTAGGAAGTCTGAAATTTTGGTTTCAGTGTCAGCTTCTTTCGTATATGATATTGGGCATCCGAGATATTTGAAGCAGATATTTCTTCTGATTTTTTTTTTTTTTTTTTTTTCAGGCATGCTTATACTTCCTCCTGGAGATGGTCTTTCAAAAGCCTTGATTTTTGTTTTATCTGGTGATATTTGCATTTCCAGTTTTTAGCAACTGAGTTTATGGAAAACAGTGATCTCTGGAGTTGATGTTCACTTGCTGTTATGATTGTTTATAATAAAAGAGTAGTATGGTTCCACAATCCAGTGTAACTTTTTCATAAATTTGAAAAATTCTAATTCTTAAATTCATATGAATTTATAAATTCTTGCAGCTGTTTGATTGTTTGATACATGTTAATTATTTACTGCTAGCATCTGATTTGTAATGTTTTACATTCAGATGTATTGTTCACAGTTTGTTCCTTAGGAACATATTATAGTTATTGAAATATTCTGAAAGCCAAGAAGAAAGGAGAAATTATTAAATATCCGTAGTTTTAATTAAATTAAGTTAAATTTATTTATTATTTTATATAGCAATCTCACATACAGAAGTTTCCATAACTTCAGAGAATTTCAATATTGCAATATTGACATTTGCCGAATGTCAATACCTAACGCGAATGTAATCCTTGTAAATACAAGGGGGGGGGGGGAATCGCTTGACGCTAATGAAAACAGCAAGTTCACTGGCACAGATAAAGGACTAGCATGGAGCTTCCCTATGATAGGGGTGGAAGAGGATTTGGAAATCATAAAGTATTTCAAAATTTTAATGTAATAAATTTATTTTCTATTGCTAATTTAATTTTATTTTATTTATTTATGTTCGTTTCACACAGTTGCATTCATGAAAGAAGGCAACTTTATGTAACATGGAATAACAGGAATGTATAGGCTGCTGGCAACAGCAGTTATATTTACATTTTCGGATCGGGGTTGAGTTGTTTTGAATTATGGCCGAAGCACCTAAGACTGTGAGGAGATGTTAGTGGATTGAAAACTTAGTCCACATTTCCCTGGGGGGGGGACATCTGTCAGTGGTGTTATGTGTTTTGGTTTGGGTATGGAATTCTGGGTAATTGTTCGCGTATGACATTCTGGATAATGGTTTGCATATGGAATTCTGACAAGATTGACATATTGATAAGATAAGAATTACATAAGTGACGTCACGTAGTGTCTTTGGTTCGAGTGTCGTATTGTGGGTAATGATTAGAGAATGGAACTCTGGGATGTGTCGGTATTTGTCAGTGACGTGAGATGAGCTTTCTGTTCGCAATGGGCATTATGGTTAATGATTAGAGCTTATAATTATGGGAGGATATTTGGTCAGGTGTTGGGATGTTTGGTTCGATTGTGGAAGTGTGGGAAAATATTTGTCTATAGGTGGGAGCATGAAATTTCCAATATAAGTGTGGGATTTCATTCCTAATTTTGACTGGGAATTTTTAGTTTAGAGTCAAGAGATAGTGTCTGCATTTAGACACTTTCTAAAATAATTAGTTACTGGATATCCCTGGTGTCCTCCTCACCCCTCCCTCTTAAACACACCATTTTTTTTCTTTCATGTTTACATTTTCTAAAATAATTAATTACTGGATATCACTGGTATCACCCTATCATATGGGGGATATGGTGATATCCCCCATATGATAGGGTGATACTAGTGTTATGGGGGATATCACCATATCTTCCAATCAAACACACACACTTTTTTTCTTTCATGTTCATATTTTTTAAAATAATTAACTAAAAAAATCAGCTAATGCCTTTTTATTCCCTTATATAGGGAGTAGGCGAGGCCGTTTGGGCATATCTAACTTTTGGAGACGGAATGGGCAATTCAATCTCCACTGGTACCCAATCAGAGATAGCTGGCCCAAGGCTATCACAGTGAAGAGAGACGGCTCATCAAGTGCCGCCATCTCGTGGTCCCTAGCCATAACACTCGTATTTAATGTCTGAAATAATGTGGATTCTACGGTCAGTTTTCTTGAGTTTACAGGACTAAAAACCCGAGTTTCCAGGAGAAAAAACCAGCTTGCCCGTGCCAAAGATAGACTAACTCGGGAACCGGTCGAAAAACGGCTTAGTAAAATTTCTTCTAGTCGCCGACTAGATTCGAAACCAAAAAGTCTTCCTGCATGCTGCCAAGCCCCGTGGTGCGCAAGTGCCACATCCACTCAGCTGCACAGGCTCTAATGGAATCTCAAATTTACTGTTTGTTTTTCTTTCACGTTTTTCTTGTCAATAGGTTGTGGTTAGACATTTAATAAAATAATTAATTACAGGCTATCAGTGGTGTCCCTCAAATACACACACCTGTTTTTTTCCTTTCATGTTCATATTTTCTAAAATAATTAATAACTGGAATCCCAGTTTTACTGCTTGTTTAAGATCCTAACAACTTCATTACTTTTCTAATTAAATGTTACCTTTATTACAAGTTCTAAGTAGAATAAATATTCTTAAATATAGAGAACACATCAATGACACCTTAATTGTTCATTTAAGTTTACAAATGAACAATTAAGGTGTCATTGATGAATTACAAGTATATTCACAATGAAAAATTCAAACATGTAAATAGAAATATTTCACAAGATTATAATAAATTTGGTTTAATCCTTTATCCAAGTGTAAGTAAACAAAGTTTCCACCTGAAAATATCTTGAGGACTGAGGTAAGGTGATACAACACTAGGAAACTCACAGAAAAGGTGGACCAAGCTCTCATCACTCCTCTCCTATTGCTTCTGACATAGTATCTCCACATTTGGGTCTGCCTCCCACTGACGAGATCTCATAAAAGGCGAAAACAGGTCTGGGTAGTCACCCTTCCCTTAATGCATAGCAGTATACATGTCTGCAAGGAGATGTGCTTCGCATTATGGGAGATACTGAGACAAGGAGTGATGAGAACCTGCTCCACCTTTGCTGCGAGTTGCCTAGTATTGTACTACCTTATCTCACTCCTGAAGATATTTTCAGGCACAAACCTTGTTTGCTTACACTTGGATAAAGGATTAAACTAAATTTATTATAGTCTAACCAAGTGCAAAATAAACTTCCAATTTCACAAGATTTGTCTCTCTTGCTATTTTCCTGGAGAAAAAAAAAGGGTTTGCTCATTTTTTTTTACTTTACAATGTACACAAAACAGTAAAGTACAGCACAACATACACATGCAAGACAATCTGTTGTTTGAAAGAACAAATTGCAGTAAATAAACTGAAAATGCACTCGATTATTGTTCATTATAGGTTTCTGTCCAATGTGACATCATTGTGTTGAAGTGAAAAGAGGACGTTATTCTCGTGGGTGGAATTCTGGGTGATGGTTAGTGTATGGAATAGTGGATAGTGGTTAACATATGGAATTCTGACAAGTGAGTTTGACAGTAGTGATATTTTTTTAAAACTCATTTATTATGTTATGTATTTTTTCCAACACAAAGAAATAATTATTTATTCTTATTTCAACTGAATATTAGGTCTGATACTATAATTTTCAACTTAATTCTTCTGTTACAACTTCCAAAGATGATACTTTAGACTCCCGTATTTTTCTTTTGCTTTAGTAAGTGTTGACTGAAAGGAAATGAGACAAACAAGGATTGGAAGTAAACTCACCGCTATCTTCTTCTGTTAATTTTGTGACAGATTGCACTAAGACTTGGTAATTTGCACTCATAATTTTTTTTGCATTCATAACTAAACAGAAATTTAGACTTTAATTTCTGTTTAGTTTAGTTTAAACTTAACAAGTGTCTGAAAGTAGGTTTACCATATTTCTTGAAAACAATATGTGACATCAATGTCAACCATAAAAAAAAATTGTAAAGAAAAATAAAATGCTCCTTCAAATAAATATTTATGATCATGGCAAAGAAGAAATTCATCAGCTTTTCAAAGTGTGGGCTGTTGATATGCTTCTATATATTTTTATTCAGTCTGATTGGTTGTTTTTCCCTATTTTACTTTAAAAATTCAAAATATGCTTTTCAAAATTTACTTTTTATATCTCCTTCATTGGCATACAGAAATTGCTTTTGCTTGCAAAACTGGGATGAACTCTTTAGCATTAGTAAGTTTAAAGGAAATGAGACAAACAAGGTTTGGACTCTGCATTAGCAATTTCTTATTAGAAACTTCTTTTGCCAGCACAAATGAATAGTTATTTATTGTTATTTCAAATGAATATTAGCTCTGTAGTATACTTTGTTCATTTCTGTTACAAAGTTCCAAACATTTAAAACTTTAGCCTATAGTGTTATGTTTATGTGAGTGTAAATTCAACGGTGTCTAAATTCAATGGTGTTTAAGTGCGGTCCTTCTGTGATGCTAATGACACCAACATTCTAATTGAGATTATCAGTTCTGGTTTAAGAGTATATAGACGAAATGTTTACAGATAACTCAAATAATGTCAATAGGTAGCAGTAGACATTTTTCTAAAATAATTACAGGATATCACTTCTCCACATTTTTTTCCATTCCCGGCATTAATTTCACAGTAGGGATTTTTTCTTTTACATTTACTTTTTTCTTGTATTATGATGTTTTATGATCTGTGTTAATGATTCTGCTTAAATATTTCTTTGTCACCGATTTTTACACATATGGTCTTCATATAGATGTCATTATCTAGATCTTAAAAGTTCATTACTTTTTCCTAAAGAAATATTAACTTATTTTTTACAATAATTAAAGAGAATTGTGTTAAGGTATAAAGTTATGGTTTATATATCAACTTCTGAACAGAATAACTGAATAAACATTTCACTGTGGAAAACACATCAACAACACAAAACGTTTGTTTATTTAAGTTTACAAATGCATATTTTATTTTGCTGAAATATTATTTTCAAGTATATTCACAGAAAAAATTTAGTTTACACTCTTAATTTTTCGAATTAGTTCAATAAAGAAAATGTTCGTTACTCACTGTTTCTTGATTACATTACATTACATCAAAAGAGCTGACACATAAAAGAGTCTTAAGAACAGACACCATATGAAGTACAGCTCCATACATCTGATAAGGTGTTAGCCTGGATATGATACCTTGCCTCCCTAAACTTTCCATGTATTTTTTGTCACCATATATACACAAGCAGTCTTCGTTTAATGTTCGCAAATGTCCCAAAATGAAGAATCTTTTATATATTATATATACGGCTATTTTAGCCTGTTTCCGTTTAGGAGTGCCCCTTATTTTAAATACATTGGCTTTTTACTCAAAAAGTTTTAGGGCATTATAAGTGTATTTAAGAGGTAAATATATGCAGACTAATAGAGGAAGAAATTTTGCACATACCTTGTTTGGATGTTAGGATGTCTTCGTTCTCCATACTTCTGCTGTCAGGCCAATAAAGGGGGGAGTAAGGAAACTTGGAGGGTTGTTTGAGGCAAGGTGGGATGATTAAATTAGAAAACCCAGTTTTTTTTAAAAATAATATAATATATACAGGGTGTTCGGGATAAATTTGACAGTTTCGTAAGGAAAAAGAAAATCTTCTTTGTATCTATTAAATTTAATGAATTGACAAAAAAACATTACAGGCAGAGTTAATTACAATACTATCAACAAGATTTACTCAAAATAACCACCATTAGCATCGATCACAGCTTCAATTCTGCTTCGGAACCTCGAACAAGCTGATGCTACAGTCTCCCTGGGAAGGGCCGCAAAAACTGTTTTAATTTTATCCATTAACTGGGCTTTTGTATTACTGGAAGTGCGATTGGTGTCTTTTTCAACTGCGCCCCATACAAAATAATCCATGGGGTTAAGGTCTGGGGAGTTTGGAGGCCAAACATTTGGACTGGTGAAGTCGTAGAAATTTTCAGACAACCATTTTTGACTTTTCCCAGAGGTGTGGCAAGGGGCCGAATCCTGCTGCCATACATACGGCCTACCATTGCCTACCCTTGTTATCCAGGGCTTGACTACAGTCAGCAACTCCACGAACAAAGCCCGAATTCCAATGCCAGGGTTCTTCAACACCTGTTCCTGCAGATTTGCGAGGAATTCTGCTGTACGAACGCAATCAGATCGTCTGCTAGGGATCTTTCTTCTTGCTACATCCTCGTAGTCACCATTGCAAGTCTCTAGTTCATGCCTGATTGTTTTTACTGTATTCAGGGAGCATTGGGCAGCAGTCGTAATATCCTTATTTTGATGGCGGGCACGAATCATCATGATACAAGTTATTCTCTTCCATGATTCAGGTGGGTTCCAGCTATCCATCATTTCTGACATCTTGTATATGAATGAAGAAGGGTCCAAACTTTTAAATGAAGAGAAGTGTGTGTTAATACATGTAACTTACGGAAAAATATAATTAATTATAAATATGTCAAATTTATCCCGAACACTCTGTATATATATATATATATTATTATATTTAAGGGCGCTTCTTTAGGAAAAAGGAAGGGATTTATGGGAAACAGGGTTGGGGAGGCATTAACAGGGTGTGAACCATTTTGATTGTCTATCGACATCAGAACATTTCGGGAAAAATTACCAAAAAATAAACATTTTTCCCAAAATATTCCGATGACGATACACGATGGTAATGGCTCACACTCTGTTAACACTCTCCCTTGACCCTGTTTCCCATAAATCCCTTCCTTTTCCCAAAGAAGCGCCCTTAAATATAATAATATATATATATATATTATTTAAAAAAAAACGGGCTTTCTAATTTAATCTTCTCACCTGCCACAAACAACCCCCACATTTCCTACTCCCTTTATTGGCTTAACAGCAGAAGTATGGAGAACAAAGACATCCAAACAAGGTATGTGCAAAATTTCTTCTTCTACTAGTCTGCATATATTTACCTCTAAAATACACTTGTAATGCCCTAAAAAATTCTTGAGTAAAAAGCCAATGTATTTAAAATAAGGGACACTCCTAAACAGAAACAGGCTAAAATAGCCGTATATATAATAATTTTTTAAGAGGAGTAACATGAGAATTTTCCCAGGAACAATACCTAAAGAATCTTTATCAAACTGAATAGCCTTGAAAGTCTAATTTTACCATTGATGAATTTAGATGTCTAGAGATAATTTTTCCCATAATATCAATACATGGTAATTCAGTTTCAAAAAATAGTAAATGATTATCAATGTCATACATTTTTGCTGAAAATCTCTCAGCTTTTTCACAACTAATAAAGAAAACTTTACTTCCACCAGCTCCTGTATCATCGACCATTAGTTCCCCATCTTGGCATTTGAGAATATAACAGTCTCCGAGATCCAATTCGTAGTCTACCCTTCTTTGTAAGTAGGCGAGAGGATATCAGACCACTTCCTATATAACTTTTCTCAAGTGGTGCTGGATAACCACATCACAATGTACGTATCTTCTAAAATAATAATCGGTTTCCATCCTTTTAGAGCTATGTGAAGATTTTTGTCTCGTGCTATTTTCCTGAAGAAAGGAAATTTCAAAGACTTTTGTTGCTCACCCATTATTTTACTTTACTGGACACAAATACTGTTTAACCTGACTGTTTCTTCGAAAATGTAACATTCACACAGATGACTCATGGACACGTTTTCACATGCTGGTGGATATGATGTTGATTTGACATCATAGGGCGAAGCTTATATCTGTGGCTTGAATGGTTTTCTATATTATTTATCCTTATTATGTAAAGTATTTTTTCCAGCACAAATAAAGTAATTATTTATTGTTGTTTCAACTGAACATCAGTTCTGATACTATATTTTCATGTCAAGTCTTCTCCACTAAATATTCTGGCTATTAATTCAATATCTGATTCCTTATGCTTCCAAGCTACTTCTGTAGCTGAATTTTTTTTTCTAAAAAGTTGACACAGTTTCTTGAAATATTTGAAGGTTGGCATGAACAAATCAGACTAATAATTCACTGAGTGGATTTTCAAAAAAAGTCTTATTAGTTTGTGGCAAGAAATTTCACAAGATTTATATGCAAACTCACAAATTTCTTTCAGTGTTTTTTATTTTATTCTGTTGGTACATCTAATATAGGAAAAAAAATTGTCACTATTTTATTCATTTTGTACTTTATCCATTAAAAAAATCCACAATTATGTTATTTGCTAGCTCTTTCTCTTTTGTGCTACTTCTAAAATAGTAGGGTCTTAAAGTTTTGAAATAAGTTTTGACTGTCAGTCACATGATTTTAAACTTTTATCATGTACAACTGTGTGAAAAGAAAAGAAAATATATCTTCACTTTATTTTTGAAAACACCAGTATTAGAATTACTAATATTACTTGCTCAAACAGCATTTTTGATGTAAGAGCAACTGACTAGTTCTATCACTCATATGTCTGAAATTGTTGAAAGGGGGAAACGAATGTAGCATTAGGTGGTGGAGCATGACAGGGTAGTCGAGATGGTGATGGCATTCTTCTCTCCACCACCTAATTCTATATTTCCCACCCTCCCAACAATTTATACGAAGACCATATGTGTAAAAATCGGTGACAAAGAAATATTAAATAGAAATATTAAGCAGAATCATTAACACAGATCATAAAACATCATAATACAAGAAAAAAGTAAATGTAAAAGAAAAAATCACTACTGTGAAATTAAAGCCGGGAATGGAAAAAAATGGGGAGAACTGAAATCCTGTCATTAATTATTTTAGAAAAATGTCTACTGCTACCTATTGACATTATTTGAGTTATCTGTAAACATTTCGTCTATATACTCGAAAACCAGAACTGATAATCTCAATTAGAATGTTGGAGTCATTAGCATCACAGAAGGACCACACTTAAACATCAAAAGGGAGGATATGAGTCATGATTAGACACCGTTGAATTTACACTCAGATAAACATAACACTATAGGCTAAAGTTTTAAAAGTTTGGAACTTTGTAACAGAAATGAACAAAGTATACTACAGAGCTAATATTCATCTGAAATAACAATAAATAACTATTTATTTGTGCTGGCAAAAGACGTTTCTAATAAGAAATCGCTAATGCAGAGTCTAAACCTTGTTTGTCTCATTTCCTTTAAGCTTACTAATGCTAAAGAAAGTTCATCCCACAGTTTGCAAGCAAAAGCAGTTTCTGTATGCCAACGAAGGAGGCATAAAAAGTAAATTTTGAAAAGCATATTTTGAATTTTTAAAGTAAATTAGAGAAAAACAATCAATCAGATTAAATAAAAATATATAGAATCATATCAACACCCCGCACTTTGAAAAGCTGATGAATTGCTTGTTTGCCGTGATGATAAATATTTATTTGAACGTAAACATTTTATTTTACTTTATTGTTTTCATATTGTTTTCAAGATGGTACTCCTACTTTCAGACACTTGTTAAGTTTAAAGTCTTCATTTCTGTTTAGTTATGAATGCTAAAAAAAAAATCATGAGTTCAAATTACCAAGTCTTAGTGAAATCTGTCACAAAATTAACAGAAGTGGATAGCGGTGACTTTACTTTACTTCCAATCCATGTTTGTCTCATTTCCTTTCAGTCAACACAGCAAAAGAAAAATATGGGAGTCTAAAGTGTAATATTTGGAAGTTGTAACAGAGGAATTATATTGAAAATTATAATACCAGACCTAATATTCAGTTGAAATAAGAAGAAATAATTATTCATTTTTGTTTGAAAAAATATGTAACATAATAAATAAATTTAAAATATGACTACTGTGAAACTAATGTCGGGAACAGAAAAAAACTCTGCAAGATTTAAAGTAAAATAGAGAAAAACAACTAATTAAATTGAAAGAAAATATATTGAAGCAATATTAAAACCCTGCATGGAATTACGCGAATTTCGGGTTGCGAAAACTAAAACTTGAGAAATATTTGTAGGTAATTAAATGTAATTATTCTCTGTGAATATAGTTGTAAATAATATATCAGCAAATTAAAATATGCAATTGTAAACCTAAATGAACAATGTTTGGTGTTGGATGTTTTCCATATTTAAATTACACTACAGTGATATTTTTTATTCAGTTATTCTGTTTAGAAGTTGATATATATATCCATAATTTTTATACGTAATAATGGGTTAGGACTTTAAACTTAACAACAGTCCGAAAGTAGGGTTACCATATTTCTTGAACAATATACGACATCAATATCGGCCATAAAAATAAAAAAAAAATGTAAAGAAAAATGAAATGTTTACCTTCAAATAAATATATATTCACTTTAATTGTACCATGCATATTTTTTAACTTTCTCTAAAAAAAAAGTGTGTCATTTTATCAGTTCATAGAACTCCATGCAATTCATAACCGAATTCACTTATTTTATTTTCAGGTAAATCTTACAATAGTTCTATGCGAAATACAAATTTCTTTAGGAAATAAAGTTAGGTCTTCATTATAAAGAAATTTATAATGCTAAGTCATTTTCGTATTTTAACTGTACATTAGGTCTGATACTATTCATCATTCTTTTCATGTTAAATCCTCTGCTACAAGTTCCAATCAAGATATATCCATAATTATCTGAGAGGACAATAGTCAATTGTGTCTTATGGAAATGAGTCAAACACAGGATTGAATACATTTCATTCATTGCGTTTGCGCATACGTGATGGTAAACTGCTGTCTCTCTCCTGTGAAATCATTGTTAAACTTGTTTGTGAGGTTGTGTTAATTTCACACTGTGGTTAAATTAGATTTTCAAGACAAATGTATGGAGTTGTGCTTCCTATTATATCAAATATTAAGATTCTTTTGCTTGACCAGATATCTTGATGTACTGTAACCAAAAAAAAAAAAAAAAGAGCGAACCCAAAACCCTTTGGAATTTTTTCTTTCTTCAGGAAAATAGCAAAAGAAACAAATCTTGTGAAATATTTCTAGGTAATTACATTTAAAATTTTTCATTCTGAATATACCTGTAAATAATATTTCACTCAAATGAATTTGTATTTGTAAACCTAAATGAACAATTAAGGTGCCATTGATGTGTTCTCCATATTTAAGAATATTTATTCTGCTTAGAACTTGTAATAAAGATAACATTTTATTAGTTTTAGAAATGTGAACATGAAAGAAAAAAAAGTATGCGTGTTTGAGGGGTGTGGGGAACACCACTGATAGCCTGTAATTAATTGTTTTAGAAAATGTCTAACTACAACCTGTTGACAAGAAAAACGTGAAAAAAAAGCAGTAAAACTGAGATTCCAGTAATTAATTAATTTAGAAAATGTGAACATGAATGAAAATAATATGTGTGTGTGTGTGTGCACGTGTTGGATGGGGGGTGTAAGGGGAACCCCACTGATATCCAGTAATTAATTATTTTAGAAAATGTAATCACGAAAGAAAATGTGTTTGAGGGGGGGGCACACTACTGATATCCAATAGTTAATTATTTTAGAAAATGTAAACATGAAAGAAAAAAAATGTGTTGGTGTGTTTGAAGGGGTGAGGAGGACACCAGTGATATCCAGTAGCTAGTTATTTTATAAAATGTCTACTGGTATATTGACAAATATTTTTCCATAGTGAGCCAAAGATCCCAACACTTGACCAAATATTCTGTTAGAATTCCATTCTCTAATCATTACCCATAATTCCACATGCGAACAAAAACCCATCTCATGTCAATGACAAACACACCCGCATCCTAGAATTCCATGCTTTGACCATTACCCACAAGTCCACACTCGAACCAAACACACAAAATGATGTCACAGACAGATGTGTTTCCACAGCAAAATTCGAATGATTCCATACTCTATCTTATCTATAACCATTACCCAGAATTCTATCGCAAACCAAAACACACAATGTTACGTCCCTGACAGATGTTCCTTAGGGAAATTCCAAACATTCCATACTCATGACGTCACGAATCCTTATCTCTAACCATCACCCAGAATTCCATACGCGAACAATTACCCGGAATTCCATACGTGAACCAAAACACAATGTAATGTCACTGACAGATGTTCCCACAGGGAAATTCCAAGGATTTCATACTCTATCTTATCGCTAAACATCACCCACCCACAGTTCCATATGCAAACCAAAACACACAGTGTGACGTCACTGACACATGTGTCCCCCAATGAAATTCCATACTCTTGACGTCACTCATCGAATCACACACAATGACGTCACTGATCTTATCAGCCAATCACGGCACGAATCCTTATCTTATCTTGATCTGGTTCAGTGTGCCTACCATACTACTGACTTATCAAACAACCCTCGTATTCTCCTTTATGACACCAATTGTTCTTTCCACAAGCGTGATAAAGATGCTAGGATATTTTATCTCCTTGTCTTGTACCCCTTGTTTTCTGGAACCATCTTTCTGTTTCTCAAGCAGCCTCTAAATTTGTTTTATGTTTGAAAGGTGAATCTGTTATTTATTTATTTATATGGTGTCATTTCCCATACTGAAAACGACTGTTACAGGCAGTAGCACACTCTGGGTTTAATCTTGGGGGTAGGGAGAGTTGAGCAGACGATTTGAGAATGCACACCAGGCATCGCATACGACCTATGACTGAGCACCTGCAATGATCGCTAATTCATAAGTAGTATAGAAATAAAAGACACGACACAATATAAATTTAAAAAAAATGAAGTTTTAATTAGAAGATTTTTGGAAAATTTTCTAGTGTTTTTTCCTATTTCTTTGGGGGACAGAGCATCTTGGCTCCCCCCACTCCACCTCTAGGCGCCACTGGTTGCAGGCAATTCAGACCTCTAAATGAAAAGGAATGATGAAATAGAAAGCAGAAATATTTTTTTAGAGTTAAAGGCAATTTTCCAACAGTATTCGGTGTTTCCAGAGGGTCAACCTCCCACGTACTAACCAAACTCAGTGCTGCTTAACTTCGCTGATCAGAGGAGAACCAGTGCATTCAGCGCAAATTCAAGAATACAAGACAAAATGTGGAAGTACAATGCATTTGTACTTTTATGTTCATAAAACTTTCACATGAACTGTTTACAAAAACTTTTATGGATGCTGTTTTTTTTTCCTTTAGAATAGCCTTGCACGCACACACAAACATCAGTAAAATGCTATAATTCATGCAATTACAAATTGAGAAATTAGTTAACTGTTCTTCCAGATAACTTTTTATTTTTATTTTGAAGCCTTCGAAAATACATGAGGCTGGAGAAAACTTACTACTTGTGCATTGTATCAAGCATGCACTCACTCATACACAGAATAACATGGAATTCACATTATGAATTACAGTTACATTTATGGGATTGCAAACACTTCACAAAATTTCAAATACAAACGTTACATTATTATTATTATTATTATTATTACGTGACACCTCCAAGAAATCCAAAGACTCATCGAGGGAGCGCCCCTACTTTAAAATTCTCCGTCTCCACCAACTACAGTGAACAACATCATTTACACCAACGCCATCTACTGCCCATAACCACTAGAATTTTCACAGACAATCACAAACATCCATGTCCACGGTGGAATTCGAAGCCGCAGCCTTTTTTTGGCTTGAGAGCAGATACAATAACTACTCAGCCAACCAGGCCGTCTATTAATTCATAGATGTTATGGAAAAAATGGATGGATAAATGAATTTTCTAATAAGACCATTGCTGACATATAGTGAAATTCAGCCTGGCCAGAGGATTAAATCCATCTAGTAAGTGCATGATTCTTTCGAGCATAGTGCAAAAATATATTAAAATTACTATGCATCTGTAACTGAGTAACATAAAAAATGCTTATAAAATCATCATCATCAATACATGTATATATATAGAAATAACTGTACTGTTCTTCACATTATTTATGCCTTTATAAATGCAAATTCTCACTGTTTCTTTAAGTTTTTTTTATTATTATTGTTCCGGGCAACTTCAAGGAGTCGACAGACTCATCGAGAGAGGCCCTAACATCATGTCAAGAACAACTATTCGACATTGACACAGTATCTATCATACCTTGCCTTGAATATCGAAAATTCGATATTGAATATCGAATCTTGACAACTATTCGACATTGACACAGTATCTATCATACCTTGCCTTGAACTCATTCACAGTCGTAGCACCCACAACAGACTCTGGAAGCGTATTCCACTCATTCACCACTCTCCAAGTAAAAAACCTAGCTCTAACACCCTTGTCAACCACGCTCTTGCCCAGCTTCCATGCATGGCCCCTAGTCCTCCCACTACCAGTCATATTTTCAAAAATATCTTCTGGATCTATCTTGTAGAAATCCTTCAGTAATTTGAATGTCTCAATCATATCACCCCTCCTTCGCCCTTTGCCTAACGTCCAATCTCTGCTACCCACAAATCTTCAACCTATTCTCATAAAGTTCATTCCACAGACCTGCTATCATCTTGGTCACTCGTCTCTGGATCCTCTCCACTTCCTCCTCATCATGAAGAAATCCTGGTGCCCATAACTGGGCACAGTAGTCCAGATGGGGTCTTACCAAGGCTCGATACAGAGGAACAACAACTTGTTTGTCTCTGCATGTTAAAGTATTTTTCAGAAGCCAAGTGATTTGATGAGCTGATTTAGTCACTTTTGCAATGTGCCCCCTAAACTTTAATTCCCTATCCACCAACACTCCCAAATCCTTGGCCTCATCAATCTCCTGGAGTATGGTTCCACCAATGTGATATACTGCTGCTATTCTTTTAACCCAAAGTGCATAACCTTACACTTTGCCACATTAAACTGACATCCATTTTTCCTAGCCCAGTCCTCCAAACTATCCAAATCATCCTGTAACATTCTGACATCCTGTGCACTCACAATTGCTCTACCCAACTTTGCATCATCAGCAAACAAGTGAACACTTCCTCTCAGATCCGTTCCTATATCATTGATGAACAAATTGAAAAGCAGTGGTCCAAGAACAGAGCCCTGCGGCACACCACTAGTCACAAGCCGTCTTTTAGACTCCACTCCTGCATAAACCACTCTCTGGTATCTCTCCTTCAACCACCCTCCTGTCCATCTCACCAACCCTATATCTATCCCCATCTGCTCCAGTTTACTGATTAAGGTTCCATGTGGTATCCTGTCAAAGGCCTTGGCAAGGTCCAGTAGTATCACTGTAAACCCATTACCCCTATGCAGTTCAGCCGTCACTGTGTTATAGAACGTGAGCAAGTTACTGAGGCAGGATCTACCCTGCTCAAAACCATGTTGTCCCCCATACAATATCCCATTTTCATCTATCCAATCCTGTATTCTTTTCCTAACTAATTTCTCTAAGACCTTGACAATGATTCCTGACATGCTAACGGTCGGTAATTTACAACAGCATTCTTGTAACCACCTTTATGCAGTGGAACTATTTTCCCGTCTTTCCACCCCCTCGGGACTAACCCATACCCGAGACTCAAATTAAACAAAATGGTTAAGGGTACTGACAATTCTTTAGCTGCTTCTCGTATGACACGAGCTGGTATACCATCCAATCCCACGGATGTATTGACATTGAGGTTATGCAATAGACTACTCACCTCCACTTCATTCACCACAATTCCCGTATAATCTACTGGTTTATTCGTTTCTGCAATGTGTTCACTCAGTAACTCAACTATATCAACTGATTCAGTTACCTCCCTACCATCGGCATTCTTTAAAATCATTCTGCCATGTACATTTTAACTTTTATTTGCTACATATCTAAAAAACTGTTTAGGATTGTCTTTAGCCTGCATGGCCAATGTTCTTTCGTAATCCTTTTTTGCTTTTCTTATCACACTCGTTACCCGTCTGGCTTGCGCTTTATACCGTTCATGTGCCTGTCCGTCACCTGTCTCCTTAAATTCCCTCCATAATTGTTTCTTTTGTTGCAGCTCAAGCTTAATGGTGTTATTCATCCATTTAACCCCTACTTGATTTATTATTCGGACTCTTGGTATATGTCAGCCATTGCTTCATGCAAACACTTCTTAACTGCCTCTCATGCACTATCAACTTCTAGTCCTTGCAGTTGTACATGCCATGGTACTGAACCAGTCAAATTCCTAAGCTTGTCATACTTTCCAGCCCGATAATTCCACATGTACCCAGTCTTAATTGAAAATTCCACACCTTTAGCCACCTCCCAAGTCAATACCCTATGATCACTCACCAATTGGTGGTAATGTGGTCATATTTGTTACAGCCAAACCCTCAGATGTAATTACTAGGTCAAGCACTCTCTGACCCCTAGTATTTTCCATTACATGCTGTCGCAAATAGTTATCCCTTAATAACTGCATAAAATCCAATTCCTTCATCCCGTGTGTCCTCTCCTCACTCCAATCAATGCGACCATAGTTGAAATATCCCATAATAATTACCCTCTTTCCACTCATTTCTTCTATTTGCTTGTGCATACTGTCCACCATCTTTTCCATCACCTGGTCTATAGCAGCACCCAATCGTATATTTAGTTCTGCTAGCCACATTCTCACACCAAATGGCCTCAAATGTGCTCTTTTCTCTATCCTGCAATTCAACTTCTATTCCTCCTTGGCTGTAGCACATCAGCTATCAACAACAATACTCCTCCCCCCATTTTATTCTCTCTGTCATTCCTGAACACACTATACCCATCACATTCAATCCCACTAGCTATATCATCTACAGTCAGCCATGATTCACTAATACCAATAACCTGTGGTCTGGAAGTGCTACCCATGGCCAAAAACTCTTCCTTCTTGTTCCTAATACTCCTAGCATTAGTGTACATGAATTTAAGACCCTCATTAACCCCAACCCTACCTTAATGCCTTATATTAACTATCCCACTCTGATTTGTTGTCCTTATTCGTTCGGGCATATTATATTCATTGATACATTCAACTGCCTCCCTAAGGACTGTATATCTACCTCCCCCCCTCTTAATAAATCTAGTTTCCCTGAATTTGCACATCCACTACATTCAGCAACACTTTCTCAAGTCTCCTTACACTGTAACCATTTAAATACAAGCCATCCATCTTATATAGATCCTTTCGCCCATCGAACTCATTCCACACATCCACAAATTCCACACCACTCGTTACATAACCCACGCATAAAGGCATTCGCAATTATGGCCCTCCTTTTAAACATTTCGCTGTCATGCCGTGGCAAAAGACTAATCATTCTAACTCTCTCACTCTTTTCTTTTGCTACCTCAAACAATTCATTCAGGTCTTCTATCATTTCCATTTTATCACCTTTCAAATCATTCGTACCTGCCACAACAATCATTTCTTTCACCCTTTCCTTTTACTCTCTAATAGACTCAGTTACATCCTTTTTGGTCGCACCAGGTTGGTACAATTTTGTCAAATCCTCTACTAACACACCTCGTACTAACGAGTCTCCATACAGCACTCTGTTCATGTTAACACTCATACGCCTATTTTTCCTGTCATACTTTTTATTATTGGCTGGTTCATTCAGTCGACTTTTGCTCATACGCTCTAGCTGCTGTTTTACCATTTGTATCGCACCATTCAACAACGCGATCTCACTCTTTGCATCTATCTCATCTTTTTTATTCTCTGTAAAACCATTAATACTATCATTCACACTCTCACAATTCTCCGGTACAACCTCGCCGTTTCTTGTCATATCCCTATTTTCTTCATTCTGAAGTCTGACAAAAATATCACACTCACGATCCGAAATACACTTCAATTCCTCATTCTTCCTACATTTTCTACACACATTCACTTCTTTATTATCATCTAACCACACTCTGCAAAGTCTAGAAAACAGAAATCCAAAAGAGACATGGTCAGGATGGCCACCAGAATAGCGTTGGGAATGGCAGAATATTCCATTTATCATTTCTCAGTATTCCTCTTTATTATCTACTAAAATGATGGGAACATTGCAAAAAAAATACAAATATTTTTCAGGAATATTCAAAACTATCTTGGCTATCAGTACTAAAGCACATGAGTGTGACATCTTATCTGCATCAGGATAGTACAGTGGTCGAAGACGATCATAGTCTTCTTGATGAGTCGTATCCCGTAAAAGCCGATTCTACCTGCTTTCCATCAACTTCAATGCCAGCAACATAATTTTCAAGAACATTTGGAACGTAAACTTCAGGAAATCGGTCCTTACTAAAAGCTATCAAAAGGCAAGTTTTACCACATATTCCATCCCCTACAATAACTAGTTTTTTTCTTTAATGCAACCATGGGTGTGTTAGTGGATAGAGAGTTAAAGGTTAGAGGGCATGTTGCAAAAGTGGCTAAAGAAGCTCATCGGATTACTTAGTTACTGAAGATACCCTGACGAGGAGAAACAAGCAGGGTATTATACCTCTTTATAGAGCCTTGGTGAGGTCTCATCTTGAATATTTTGGGCTCATTTGGGCACCGAGGTTTCTTGTGAATGAGGAGGTGGAGAGGATCTAGAGGTGAGTGACCAAGATGTTACCAGGTCTATGAAAGGAACCTTATGAGGACAAGTTGAAGATTTGTGTGTTACAGTGAAATTGGTTGACAGGTGAAAACAGGATGATACGATTAAGACATACAAATTACTGAAGGATGTTTACAAGATTAATAGAGAGGAAATTTTTCAGAAAAAGTTTGGCGGTGGGAGAACTAGAAGCCATCCCTGGAAACTGACTACGAGTGTGGTTAGCAGTGGAGTCAGGGGTAGATTTTTTGCTTGGAGAATGGTAAATGAATGGAACTGGTTGCCAGAGTCTGTTCTAGGTGCCATGACTGAATGAGTTAAGACCTAAATATGATAGAGTCTGCGTAAATGTTGGACAGTTCGTGGCATGATGTTTAGGGCCTATCTCAATCATTCTAAGGACTCCATGGAGTAGTCCATCATAAATAAATATTCTAATATATAAATAGTATTTGTATAAATAGTATACATTACTCAAAAATTATACTATTTTTTCCACTTTTATCTTTTCGCATCACTCTGTTGAAAGAGCTTATATGATTACATCATCATTATGAAAATAATGAATTGATGCACTGAGGAGTGAATGTAATGGCATTGACCATATGGCTGCTCACCCTAAAACGAGAAACCGGAAAGAACGATAATTGATCGGTCTTAACTAGAATAGACTACACCATATGTTCAGGTTTTTGGAACCAATTTACTAATTTACATTTATTGTCTTTATGTCAGTTCAGCACATAAACTGTATGTAAAAGTGGATTTGGTGCTGATTACCTGAAATGCAGAAATGAGTGAGTATTGTTTCAAAGAGTAGATTTAGCTCTGTCTTTACTACTTGCATTTTCATTAAAACAACAGTTTCCTTGAAAGCATCATTCTCCATCACAGTAAACAAATTATAAGTACAGTGTGTGAATTTGCTCACTGAAATTTGCTTTTACATATGGTTACACTACAGTCTGCTATTCCAGGTTCGATGTTTGCAAAATGCGAAAATGAAGTTACCGAATGGCAGCAAGAGAACATAGAACTCAGTGTTTAAGAAGATTTAATAGTAGGATGAATGCGACTTTCATTTGTGGGAAATTTTCTTTATACTGATTGTAATAAAAATTTTCTAATACGATTCAGTGACATTCCTCGACAAATTTGGAGTATTCTGTCGTTATTAATGTTTGGATGAAAAAAATATTTGTATATAAAATTTAAAAACTTCTAATGCCATTTTATTTCACAAATAGAGTAGGCAAACCTATTTTATCTTTATGTTTGAAAACAGTATGTGTTCTGCAGTCTATTTTTCGGGAACCAAAGATTGGCCAACTCCAGATTCGGATTTGAAGTAAATTCTCTTTGGAACGAATGATTTGAAGGGAGTGCAGTTTGTTATGAGGGAGGACATGAACGAGTTACTGAAAGTTGCAAAAGAAAACAGTGAGAGGTTAAAATAGCAAGTCTGTTGCTGTATATAACAATATTTGACGTCCGTAGACGCCGCATGGTCACTCCCGTACCTCACAGGGTTTTGGCAGTGAAGTCTTCTGCATGAATAAGTGGCAGGGTCGCAGATTCCTTTTCCACACAGAGTTTTCAAGACAGTTACAAACATCCATGCCTATGGCAGGATTTGAACCTAGAGAACGAATACGCTAACCACTCGCCCCACCGGGTCGGCCTTAAATTAAAAAAAAAAAAGCTCGAAAACTTTCTCTTGTTGACGACTAGCATGGAAATGATCTGCTGATTTACTGTTTTGGATATTATTACAAGAACGTACATGAACCTCTATTTCCTTTATTGAATTTTTAGCTGATATTTATTTCAGCATTTCACAATGTTTCTTCCTCTTCCCCTCTCTGATGATCAGTTGATTTTTATCAACAGGTATCACTGGTTTTGGATAGAGGAGGAGGGAATTTGCCAAAGCTGAACAAATAATAAAAAAGAAAGTGTATGTTTTTTGTATTAATTGATGATTCCAGTCGGACTGGTGAATTCTTAAGGGAAGGAGGGAACACTCACCCAATATCCAAGAAAGTGGAAAGCAACAAAAAAATACACTTGAATAACAAAAAAGAAATCTAACAATATGCTTTATTAATATTATAATTAAAATTGAAATTAAGATTAATAGCTAACCGTTATTCTTTTATTCCAAAACAAGTTTCACTGGTAATTGAGAGCTTAGTATTGCACTACTTCAAAGACACGAACTTCATCTAAAAAGTGAACATATTTGCCTGTTTAGAAAAGGTCAGTGAAACTCAATCAAAAATAAAAGACAGATATACGCACTTCTTTTGGGAAAGAATTTGCCTATATCTATCACCAAAAAGACTCTTGATTTCGGGGGTAATTAAAGTTAAAAAGACCGTCATTTCTTAAGCTATCGCCTTTAAAGTTTTAAACCTTTTTTAATAAAACTTTGTTTTGCGTAATTAATATATCTCTAATTTATGGCTAGTGAAGCTGTTTTAGTGACAAGCCAGTTTTGCTTATTTAGTAAAGAGGGCGCCATATATGTATATTAAACAGATCTGCTTTCTGTTTTCGAAGTTTTGCCGTCCAAGCGATTGTGATATGTTGTCGCCTTGTTGGTTTTGTTCTTTGGGGACGAATAACAGAATTATTACATACTGTATTAAGATGAGACCACATTTTTTATCAAAAATGGTGTATATCTTCTCAGTATTTTAACTTATGTTAGAAGTATAAGTAAAGAGGGCGCGCTCTGTGTCGAACAAATCTGACCTGTTTTCGAATTTTTGGCGATATATATAAATGATCAACTTGTTATGTGTTAATAATTGTGACATTTATTGTTTATCCAAGAGGAGGATAAAATAAGCCGTTTCAAGCTCGAACGTCATGTATCTTTGGGATTTTATATTACTCTATGCAATTTTTAGTTTGTTTGTAGTTATATCCTTTGGCAACCATAAGTTTTCTCATACCTATCAAACTACCCGAAACCAAAGTTACTGTGCACAGCTCTTAAGGGTTGGGCGGTTTGAATTGAAATGTTATTAACTTCGAAACGTAAGTATTATTTTAAACATAAAACTAGCCATTTACTTTTACAAGTTACAGGTTCTCTGCGTAAATGTAATAATTACATTTACGTAGAGAACCTAAAATTAAGACTTCATTCAGCTTCTTTGTGGACTTTGCAGGATGTGAACATTTTGAAATTTCTAGGGGATGATTCAGTCTGCACTGTACATTTATAGTACATACAGTGTTGAAGTAAATATGATAGCACAATGTTTTCAGAGGAGCCAAAAATTGCACACATGGGAAATGGTATTCTAAACACCATTCGCCCTTCAAGGCATACTTTTGCGATATTATTTATTTTTCATGTGGCTCCCACCCACGAAAGACTTATTTGTAAACATATAGTACATTTGTATCATTGGTGAATCAAAGATTTTTTTCTATTGTTATTAATTATATTGTATTTTCATTACTTAAATTAAGGGGATATTAAATCCCACATAGTTTTAAAACCGAATAAGAAACTCAAAGATTGGAATCAGAGTTTCTTGATTCCAATCTTTGAGGTTCTTATTCGGTTTTAAAACTATGTGGGATTTAATACCCCCTTAATTTAAGTAATGTTTTCATTGCCGAAATGAAGCTTATTAGCTCTTTATATTTTATATTTAAGTAATTGTATTTCCATTTGTTTTGTTTTTACATAGGCCAGAAACCATGCTCATTGAATGTTTTCAAGCTACTTCAGGGCTCTAATAAGTGGGGCCGTGGTCTCAGACGAGCGATAAAATTCATATCCAACCTAAAGACGATCACAAACATTCACATCCACGTGGGGTTCAAATTTGCAGTGTGTGTGTGTGTGTGTGTGTGTGTGTGTGTTGATTAGAGAGTTGATACACAAATCACTTAGCCAACCAGGCCAGCAGCGAATCATTCATTTTGATTAGAACATTTCTAAACAGTTCTAAGTATGACAGAGAACACTCAGGGTGAAGTGCTTGATCTGGCTATTAATACCAGATCAGATCACCAATTAACTATAAATATTTTAATATTAATGAATTAAGCAGTGCTGAAAATCATGAAAAATGGGAAAGACGACAGAAGACTTGAAGTCACAACAGCCATTCAACATTTTAATTTAGTG
Organism: Typopeltis vanoorti; assembly: GCF_054136105.1. Classification (NCBI taxonomy): domain Eukaryota; kingdom Metazoa; phylum Arthropoda; class Arachnida; order Uropygi; family Thelyphonidae; genus Typopeltis; species Typopeltis vanoorti. The sequence continues at coordinate 94,358,022 of NC_143560.1, read as the reverse complement.
TCAAAAAAAAAAAAGGAATATAATATTATATTAGCTAATAAGACCTCTAGAAAATTCAGATAAGAATTAAGCTGTCTCATCTTTGATTTCTATTAATGAATGCAATATCAGCTCTATAAATAAATCCAGCATTTTTCCATGACTCCCTTACCTGTTCAGTTTAATAATAGATTATGTTCTTCCATGAGGATGAACATGTAATCCTTCTTCCGACAAAGACTTTCTTTCCCTTTTGGCAGCTTATTTACATCACTAAAAACTATGTTTTGAAAGTTAATTATTAAAAAAAAAAATATATATATATATATATATATATATAAATCAGAAGGAAATATAGTTATCAGTCAGGAAGAAATACCTGAACATGTTAATGAATGGCATTATCTGGTTTCTCAGCTTAAATAATATAATTGCTAGAAGAAAAATCGTTTCTTTTTTTCACATCATAAAAAAATTGGCAATTGAAACGGAGCACACACCTAGAATATCTCAACTGTGATGGTAGCGAGAATAATTAACAACTTTATGCTTTCAGAATAGTCACACCCAACATTGTAGTTGGTCTCAAAGGTGCTTTATTTGAAGTCAGAAATCTCTGCAGAATGATACTTTTTAAGTCTCAGTAGTCAAGGGTTGATGGTCTCAAACTAGAACCTTTAACAACAAAAATCATGTTAAAGATTTCCACAACCATTCGTACACCAGTGAGATACAAACCAACAGTCTGATAGTTGGAGAGCAGAGGCACTATCCACTCAGCCAACCAGGCTTGTATATAAAAAGAAACAGTTCCATATTGTTACTCTTGCTACCATAATTCTCAGTAGGGATGATGCCTATTGGCATTAGGCATCTGCAACACTTAGCCATTCAGTTGTCAGTGGTCATCTCGTCTGTGCTGAATGCACAGTTCTCATCTGATCAATTAAGCATCATTGTTCTCAGTCAATAGTTAAGTAGATTGATTACCCTGTCACTTTCCTGACATCTTTTTGATCTCTTGACTTTTGGCTTCATGGCGCTTCCTGTTTTTTTTGGCAAGGGACATTTCTGCGGTTGGTAACATCAGTTACAGTTGCATTTTTGATGTAGTCTTTTACTATTGTCATGTAGCCAGTCCCATATGGAATTGGTATGGTGTGTCCTCCTTGAAAGTATTATTTTTCATCTACTAAGCATGCAAAATGGCCAGAAGACTATGTGTAATTAAGAGACATAGTATGCTCTCCTCATAGCCTTAGTTGCTTCAGCTAGTCCCTAATAATAATAACCACTATCACCACCTGAATCACATACTACCAGTGTTATCTTGTTATTCAGCCTGATTGGCTGAGTGGTTAGCATATCTGCTCTCCAGTCAAGAGGCTGCAGGTTCAAATCCTGCCAAGGGCATAGATGTTCGTGATTGTCTGACTAATCAGTTACCATATGTACGCTGTGATGTGTCCTGGGGCCGTATGACTTTGATGTCTTTGCATCATAAAAATCAAATAAAAAAAAAATTACCCTGTGATAATTCTATTTTTAGAGTCTATAAGGTCTCCACATTTGCTTTTAAAGTATACAGATGGACAGTTGACTGTTGGATTATATAGGCCACATATGATAACAGGAATATAGATATGTTTAACTCAAAAGAGGAAGTATTCCAGTACTTACTTACTTTAATAATACTGCAATACTTATCTCAAAACTCATGTGTATGTACATATGTGGAAACATACATGCTTTCACATATGTATATGCCTTTATACATATATATAATAATACATATACAAACATGTATACCTCTAAAGAATTATGGAACCATAGCACTGATTCCTCATGCTAATCAAGTCTTACTTAAGATCATTGAGAAAAGACTGGAACCATTCACAAAAAGAGAAATGCCAGACGAACAGGCAGGATTTCGAAAAGGCAGAGGAACAAGATATCAGATCACCAATGTGAGATGAATAATAGAAAGAGCACAGGAATATTAAAAGAATGTCTACTTTTGTTTCCTTGACTAAAGTAAGGCTTTTGACTCTGTATATTATGTGAAACTGGAATGTGTTAAGAACAGAAGTACCAGTGCATATCATTTTCCTTCTGTGGAATCGTTATCGTGAACAAGAAGCTACTGTCCGAACAGATCTTGGAGAAACTGAGTATTTCACAATAGGTAAAGGGGTGCGACAAGAATGTATTTTAAGAATGGCAGGGCTCAAGGAATCTTCAATTGGAAATAAAATTGGTGGAAGAAATATTAATAATTTGAGATATGCAGATTAATGACACCACCTTGCTAGTAGAATGTTGTGTATGTGTTTCTGTGTAAGTCTATATATGTATGTGTATACACCCATTTCTGTGTATGTCTACATATATGTACACGTTTGCTTGTAGTTGTATACAATGTTGTCTATATGTATGTCCTTTTACTCTGTACACGCATGCATTTACTTGTACGTTTTCCTTTTGTGTACTTAAACATTTGTATATTTTACTTTTTTGTGCATATCTACCTTTTTATACACATTTCCTTTTTTGGTGCATGTTTGTTTCTCTTTTTGTAAAAGAGAAACAAATAAGAGAAAAGAAAACCAAAAAAGAGAAACACAAACATGTGCAAATGTACATGCACTAAAAGAGGTGCATGTACATTTGCACCTGTATTTTTGTACATGTTTGTGTTATTCTTTTTTCTACACACATCATATACCTTCCTTTCTCTTTTTAATATGTGTATGTTTGTGAACATTTGTTTCCATTTTGCAATTATATATTTTTCTGTATGTAAATTTCCGTACATCAGTGTACATTTATAGACATCTGTTTGTTCATCTTTGTACTTACATTTTTATGATCTTTTGACATTTATAGACACTTTGTTGCTGTTTCTGCAATACACATTTGTGTTTTTCTGCAGACATGCCCATGCACATTTAAGTATGTGTATACATGTTTGTGCAGACTTTGTATTTCTGTACATGTTTGTACATACTTGTTTATATTGGAAGAGCAATGGTACATTGCACCCTTCAATTGGAAAATTCCTAAGTTCTTTTCTTGTGATGGGAGTAATCTTTATATGGGCTTTTTCAACTGAAGGTGAGTTAGCCAATCTCATATGGAGATAGCAGGGGTTTTTCTCGGAAAAATTCTGTCTCCTTTTCCAGTAGAAATAACAGATCCAGCATCATTAAAACAGATGAATTTTTAATTAGCGTTTCCTCGAACATTCCTATAGAACATCAATCGCAATACAGTAATCCCTTGTTTAGTGTCATTTTTTTTTCGAAACTCAAATTCGATTAGTGTGCCTATATACGTCTTAAAAATGATGCAGATTTTAAAAATTTTCTATCTCTACATTTTTATGGCTATTTTAAAAAATCATTTGCTAGAATGAAATAATTTAGTTACCTATTTAAAACATTTTACAGGGATATTTTTAATGGCCTACTACACTACTTCCATGTACACTATGTATACTATGTTCCAAAATTTACCGCCAATATTTATGTTGTCTGCTATAGTACGCCCACAGATTCGAGACCCTTCGACACTTCTGCACATTTTACAAAAAGGAGAATCCATTCTGATAATAGGGTAATCAATCTGTCTTCTGGGATGAGTTGTTTATTATTACACGTCAGAAAATTAACTTCTCTTTTATGATCATTGTAGTTTTTAAAGTGGTAACTATTTTGCTTGTATAACAGTTGAGAAATTTTATCAATAAAGCACGTGATTTCACGTCTTGGAGACCAATTCGTATGTTCTTCATTTCTTTCTCCCCTTCAGCATGAATAGACTATTCTTGGCACCAAGACAAGCGAAGCTGTACAAAAGTGTAGGCGTACTATAATTACATAGCGTTTGATGGTCATATCTTGTGCCTCCTTTGCAATGTTATATGACTATGTTTTCCTTACTTTTTTTTTATTTTAAAGTATTTTCTCAAGCTTTAATCATGAGTAAAAGAATTAGTGAGCAAAAAAGTGGATGTGTGAAAAAGATTCGATGAAGAGAGAAGCAGTAAAATTTGTAGAAGAGACAATAAGGCCATGCCGTCGGTTGTATGAAAAAAAGAAATAAAATGCCCGCCAAACTACGTTAGCTCAATTCTTTATTAAGAAGTAGAATAATAAAATTTATATTCTGAATATGTTTTATTGTCTTTAAGCTTCCTAGTTTTTCTTTAACTAGGCCCTGAAACATACCTTAATTCTTTTATAAAAAAAATTCAGGTTCAGAAAAGAAATTTGGAGAATGAATTATACTGTTTCCCATGGTTATTATGTAATATATATATTTGATTAGTGCGTTTTTGATTAATTCGCCTGTTTTTAAAGAATGCATTAGGCACACTAATCGAGGGATTGCTGTATTTTCTTTTATTTACCAATACTTATTTACAGTCTTAACTCCTCCACTTTAAAGGCTCACAATTCTACGATTCCTTTTTCAGAATCTTCTATTAATATGCCCCCAATTGTCACATAAAAACTTTAGGGGCATATTAATAGAGATAATTTTGCCAGCCTGCGTTCTTAAACTTCCATTAGCTCTCTCTTGTTGTTTCCATTACCTCAATACTGAACACTCTCTCTGTCAGCTGTCAATCGCCCATCAAACTCCTCGGTGAGCATGCGCACTCCATGAAAGTGGCAAGTTATGTATAATGGCTGACGTGTCATCTCCGTTAGCGTTACAAGAATGTCTTTACAAAACACAACACTTAATAATTTTAAACCACAATAAAATTTCTGAAAGTAACACAACTATCCAAATCCAGTAAGTACATAATTTTTTTTTTAAATGCTTCACATTTCATTTTGACAAAATAATATCAATAACATGCACATCGCAAGTGCTGACAGTACGTATTATGAAACCTAAACTAATAATGTATTAACATAAACAATTTGTAAAAATATTCAGAATTTTAAATTGACTATTTTTACAACTTCAATGAACACTCAGTATTCCATGGTGTAGTGCCAGAACAAATGGGCAAGGCTAGATTGTACCATATACTTGACAGCAGTGACCTTTTAATAATGAATGCAATACATGCCATTTCATATACCTACCCATTTGTATTCTGCAATAGATCTTATAGTCTGCTCCTTTATCCTTCTTCCACTGCTTATGTGGGATGTAGAAGAGAATATGTATGGAAGCAATTATTTCCCTGTGCATTGCACTGTATCCTCAAGAACCACATTTCTTCTCCACAGATTTCCATGTGGAAAATTGACAAGGCTTGAATACCTTTCTCTATCTTGCAAAATTTAATGCTGAGGCAGTCAGCCAAACACCTATCACTGAATCTAATGTATATAACAGATTGTATTGTCAGGCAGGAACAGCTGCAGTTTCCAAAATATATCTTTATGTCCACAATATCCAAAGCTATAGCAAAAAGTGCCAAGTAATTTAAAAAAAAAAATAATAAAAATAAAGACAGAGTATGGGTGTATTTTTGTGGAATACCTTACTATATCAGATCTCATAGCCTTAAAATGTGTTCAGGCTAAGGCACTTTACCTTAGACATCAGAGTCAAAAGTCTAGAATCCCATTGACATAATCTGTCATGTGAAAGTTGTATAGAGAAAAAATCCAAAATGAAGGGTAGATATGGGACACATTATTCCTCTACCCTGGAGTGTATGGATGCATAGTTCCTGAACCAAAGCAGTTGCAATTACTTTGGGGGGGGGGGACGTTTTCTGAAATCGCAGCAATAGCTTTTGTACTGAAAGAACAGCAAAAGATACAGTAGCTTAACTTTTCTACAAATAGGCTAAAGCTGTAAAATCAATTATATGTTAAAGAGCACTTTTATTCTTGTGCCAGTACTGTAGGTGTTGATGACATCCATGGGATGAAAAATATTTCCCGTCTTCTTTGTACTGTACAACAGAGTACTTACCAAGGAGGAATTTCTGGATCCATGGCATAAATCAATTTTCATTGTCTTCAACACAGGCAGTGCTGACTTCTTGATCTGAGCTTTCTTTGTAAGATATTGGAGAAAATGGTTAATGCCTTGATTTTATGATATATAAGGAAGTAGCAGTCTTTTTTCTAACATACTTGCAGTTTTTGAGGACAATGATCATCATTGGACCGTTTAATCCATCTGGAAACATGACACACCTAGTGATATGGTAGATTAAAAGACAACTTTATCTCTAGCTGAATCTTCCAAGCAGAGTGGAAAGCACATTATCCAGCCATATTGTCAACAAGATGATGTTCTCCAAGTTTGCCTTAACTATAGCATTCTTTGCTATCCAAGTAAACTAAATCACTGAACATTGTCTCCTCACAGTAGGTAGTGCTCATTATGTTGATGACTGCAATTTTATGTTGCTCTTGTAACATGAGGATCTTTTGAAAGGCACCTTCAACAAGAAGTTGCCTTTCATGGGAGTTTTAGTAATGGGTTCAGTTTTTCAGCAGAAAAAATCTGCATACTTCAGTGACCTAGACCTCTTCACTCAGACCTAGAGATTAGAATGGGACTAACTATTATCTAAGGTAACAGACGCCATGTTCTTAGTACTCACGTTTGACAGAATGCTTGCATTCCCTGCATACATCCAACAAGAAAAGTATGCAAGAGAGAGCATTGAATATCCTTTACACTCTATCTCCCTATGGAATGGAGTGCTGATTAATGCTCCTTGCTTTACCTTTATCATGCACTTATTCGCTCTAAGCTTGATTATGGGTCCCATGTGTACACTGCAAGTGAGAAATACCCTGTGATAATTAGATCCCATTGATTATCAAGATATACAAATAATTACATATAAATAATTACTGATGCATATTGCACACCACTCATTTTGAAGTCTGTGTCAAAACAAATGAACCTTCTGTATCATGGAAACACATCACTTAACTATTTCCTAAAAATAGTCAGATCAGTCTATCATCTCATAGGTACTAGTTTCTTCCTTACATTAGAAGGTTCAATATTTCATATATCAGACTACCATTTGTTATGTTGATAAAATAGATATGCAAGCTATTTGCATCAAGTTGATATCACCTGTAGTGAACACGATAGTATACAAATGGAGTGCAAACCTCTATAACATGTTTGCACTCCATCATGCAGCCTCTTACTCTATCAGCTAAGGAAGTCACATACTTCATCTTCAGTCTACTACCTCCAACTCTTTAACACATACAGAGCAGAGTATTCAGATTTATTTATTTTTTAATCTGTAGTGACAGTTTGTGTTCTGAGACTTCTGTTGGTTATCTGTTTTTCCTGACTGTTCTGTCTTTGGTCATGACCCCACTTGAGTGCAGTAACTTCTGAGCTGCATGTCATAAGCTTGGACATGTAAAACACTACCAGAAATATATGATTTGTATAGAATCTGAATATTGTATATTGGCCATCACTTCTCCTGTTTACAATCAACCTCTGGTATTTTATATTTTACAATTCTAATATCAAATTAGGATCCTTAATTTTGATGTTCGATTGAACTGGATACCCAGCTATGTTAAAATCAAAGGAAATGAGACTGCAGGCTGCTGTTAGGTTAGCTCATACTTTTTCCACATATGGTTTGTCAGTCTCCTTTACAGACTATGGGCAGTTAATAAAAAGTAGAGTTAAGTCATCCTGGCAGGAAGTACTAAGAAATAAGCAGCATGAGATTCATTTAGAAATTAAGCATTGGCAGTGAGTCTACATATTTGCAGACTCCATCTCGGTCAGTCAAGTTATCTTCCATGTTCGTATCTATCAGGTAACCAAAAAAGTTCGTGCAGTTTTCGGTAGAGTTCGCTGCAATGACATGTTTTATTTTATGTAGTGGTTTTCAGAGTGCAATTTTTTTTTATGTGTATCAAAAGACTCAAATATGCATCAGTCAATCGGCACATTTTAACTTGGTGTGTACTCTTTTTCTGTGACTTTTTGACCCCTTCTAAAATATCAGTTGAACCTAGTGTAATTCGAGCTTGTTTGCTTTACAAATTTAAATTCAGTTTAAAGGCTTCATAAGCATCCTGTAAGATATGTGGCATATGGAAAAGATGCAGTAGCAGAACATACTGTGCAGAAATGGATTAAAAAAATTTGTTTCTAGTGATGAATCACTTGAAGATGCACCATTATTGATAATGAAGAGTTACGTGCCACTGTTGAAAATAATTCAAGATTAACATGTCCAGAACTTTAACAAATGTTTAATGTGAGTGGTGAAATAATTCATTTACACTTGCATAAACTGGTAAAATCATGGAAGCTAAGCAAATTGGTCCCACATGCATTATCAGATGACAATAAACTTCAAAAGCTATTAATTTGTACTTCATCTCTTTCATATCATAAAAATGAACCTTTTTTTTTTTTTGGTTGACTTGCTCATTTGTGATAAACTAGATTTTGTACCCTAACAGGAAGTGAACTTATCATTGGTTGTCAATAAACGATTCAGTACTACACACTTCAAAGGCATCTCTTCACCCCATAAGACTGCTTTGTGTGTGGTGTACTGGAGCCAGTATTGTCCACTACAACTTACTCGCTGCAGTCTAGACAATTACAGCAGAGATCTACTCAGTGCAACTCGAGCATGTGAAGAATCCATTACTTCAGAAACAGCTAGGACTAGTTAATCAGAAGAAAGTGCTATTCTTACAGGAAAATGCCAAACCTCATACTGCAAAACTTACCTGTGAGAAGATTTGTGCTTTAGGATGCTCATCATCCTCCATATTCTCCTGACATTTGTCCAAGCAATTATCATCTTTTTTTTTTTGCGTTACACAATCACATGAGAAATGGACAGTTCGGCAATAAAACAGATTGAAACAGAGGTTGCTTATTACTTCTAAAGACAAAACATTTTCTAAAAGTGGAATTTACAAACTTGTATCTCGTTGGGAAAAAGTTGTCGATTGTGAAGGTGATTATTTTAATGAATAAAACATTTCATGAAAATTTTTTAGTTGTTTTAATTTTTATTATGAAAAATCGCATGAACTTTTTTTTTTTTTTTGGTTATGTGATATTTTAGGGCTGATGATATATCATTGAGCTTACCATTTGCCATGTTCTTGTGGAGTGCTAATACTTCAATAAAGAGAGTAATGTAGCTTTTATTAATCTAGCTGAACTATAATACACTCAGGTAGATCTTATCAGACTCAGACAGGTTGTGTGAAGTTTAACTTTTACAAAGAATTAATTTATACAAATGCATTTGATCATAAATGCAATTTATATGTATAATACATCATTGCTTATTTTATTAAAAAATGTTTCACAGCAAGTGTTGTCATTCATGTCACAATGGCTGTGAGGCTTACACAAGCTTGTACCACACCATGTTATGAAACCAACATAATGATACTGGTGGTAATGTAATTTTATCTGTAAAATTACATTAAAACAAACTTCATGGTTTCTTTGTCTGAATTCCTTTTATGCATGATGTAAAACCCAAATTTCCAGGATAAAAAAAAAAAATCCTTTCTACGTCAGTATGAAATAATTTAATGATCCTTCAGTTGAAAATGCCTAAATAAAGATTACTCTCATCATAAGAATTGCATTCGGATCTTCTCCAGCCTGAACAGTGATATGTATTGCCTTTCTTCCAGTTACACTGTAGAGGAGCATATCAGAGGTGACGAGCATAAGGAATATACAGTAATCCCTCGATTAATGCACCCCCAATTTGTGCGTAATTTTTTTTTTTGATACCCAAATTCGATTAGTGCACCTATATACATCTTAAAAATAAATGTTACAGATTTTAAAAATTTTCTATCTATACAATTTTATGGCTAACTATTTTAAAAAACCACTCACCAGAATATATTAATTTAGTTACTGATTTAAAACATTTTACAAAGTTATTTTTAATGGCATACTACACTACTTCTATGTATGCTATGTTCCAAATTTTTACCACCTAAATTTATAATAACAGAAAATTTATATGAAGAACTACAACGGGATAATCCCAAAAATAGAGAACTCATGATAGTGATGGGAGATTTTAATGCTAAAATAGGACAGTTCACAGCAGACAAAAAAGATGTGATGGGGAAATTTGGATACGGAGAGCTTAACGACAGAAGAGAACAATTACTCCACTTCTGTAAAGCAAACGATCTAATGATTACAAACATATTGTTCTATCAACGCCCTAATAATAAATATATATGGACATCCTCAGATGGTAATATAAAGAACTGCATAGACTATATCATCATAAACAAACAATCGAAAAGATCAGTAAATAACGTATGAACATTAAGAAGTTTTGATTTTGACACTGACCATGAAATATTAACTGCCAAAGTGAAGATAAAATTCAACAGGAAAAATAATATCAGAAAAGAAGAAAACAACAACCTATCAAAACTAAAAGATAGCTCAAGCAGAAGTCGATTTTTAGAACAGATGTGCTTGAAATTAAAACCCTCCATCTTACAGAACAGCGGAAAATTCTGGGAAGAAGGAAAAGAAACAGTGGTATGAATTGCAAAAGACACTCTGGGTTCCAAACCCAAAATAAACAAACAGTGGATAACCCAAGAAATCATAGCTACCATAGAAGAGAAAAGAGAAGCCAAGATACTTGTAAACCAACAAAACAATGAAGAGAATAGAGAAAAATACAGAGCACTAAAAAATAAAGTTGATAACCTATGCAAAAAAGCCAAAGAAAAATGGTTAGAAGAAAAAGCTAAGAAATGCCAAGAAGCATACCAACAAAACAACCTAAAAGCCTTCCATAATACTGTAAGAGAAATTACAAAGGAATTCTCAGCAAAAGCAGTAACAATGACGAACAACAAGATGACTGAAACCGGGAATATTGAATATATAAGAAAAATCTGGTCAATCCATTTTAAGACTATCTTCCACCAAGGAAACAAAACTACAATGCCAACAATAGAAGAAAATAATGATCACCCAAAAATTTTACAAGAAGAAGTTAGATACGCAATAAAACAGATGAAAAACAAAGCACAAGGCATTGATACTATCCCTACTGAACTGTGGCCTATTCAATAAAATACTACAAACAGGAGAGATCCCAGATGACTGGAGAACTCGAAAGATCATCCCAATGTACAAGAAAGGAGACAAAAGAGACTGCAGAAATTACAGACCAATCAATTTACTCCCTCACACCTATAAAATATTCATAAGAATTATACAAAATAGATTAAAAAACACCTACGAAGAAATGATAGGCATAGAACAAGCTGGTTACCGAGGAAACTATTCAAAAATAGACCAAATTATCACATTGCACCAACTAGCAGAACTCAGCTGGGAAGACCATAAAGAACTATATTGTTGTTTTGTGGACTTTCAACAAGCTTTCGATAACATCAACAGAGAAATCCTTCTCAAAATTCTACTAGAAAAAGCAGTAGACAAATATATAATATACAATTTCTGATAAAATATTACTCTAAGACAAATGCAATAATTAAAAAGGACACACAACAGAACCCATAGAGATCCAAAAAGGAGAAATGCAAGGATGCCCATTATCCCCATGCCTATTCAACATATATCTAGAAGAAGTTGTAAAGAAATCAATAGACAATGAGCCTGGAATCGATGTCAAAGGTTTAAACATAAATAATATCAAATATGCAGATGATCGCGTCCTTCTTGCAAGAACCCCAAATGAACTACAAAAGTTGATCAACAAGCTCAATGAAACCTGTAAAACATATATGACATGACAATAAATATACAAAAGACAAAAGTGATGAAAATGGGGAGGAACAGAACTACCCATCTCAGCCAACCTAAACGGCAAACAATTAGAACAAGTAAACAACTTCATATACCTTGGATCAAAACTAACAGAAACAATAGATAACTCAAAACAATCATACTGAAAACAAACCCCAACTCAATATCACCAGAGTTAAAGATCGGTACTATCAACGTAAGAAGCCTGAATGGCAAAGAAATGGAGCTAGCTGAGGAATTAGATGAGTACCAGATCGACATAATAGGGGTGACTGAAACAAAAAAGACCAAAAATCTTTCTGAGTAATAAATACAAAATGTGATATTAAGGCACTGACAATCAATGAAAAGAAGGAGTAGGTATAATATTCAACACAAAATACGAGGCTAATCTTCTTGAATGGCAGTCACTCTCAAGTAGAGTAATGTGGGCAAATATGACAATGGGGAACAGGACAATGAGACTTATTTCTGCCTATGGCCCCACAGAAGGTTCTACTAAGGTAGAAGTGGAGGAATTTTTTGACGCTTTAGAAAAAGCAACTGACACAATGAAAAAGGAAAAGTTGGTCCTTGTTGGGGATCTAAATAGCAGAGTAGGAAATGATTGTGAGACATACAAAAAATATTTTGGGAAAATTTGGAGAAAAGAGCAAAGCTAATAATAATGGCAAATATCTGTTGGATTTCTGCTCAGGACATGGACTGGTTATTACTAACACCATGTTCCAACATAAAAATGTGCACAAATTCACATGGAGAGAAGAGGCAAGGAATAAGAAAAGTCTCTTTGACTATGTTATTGTTGATAGTGATGTTTTCTCCCTTGTGTAGGACACCAGAGTGTACAGAGGATTTGAAATTGGAAGTGATCACTATTCAGTCTTGAGCAGGATAAAATTGAATTTCATATTGAAAAGAATAACATGTAAGAAAGTTTTAAAGCGAATAAAAGTTGAGCAGCTCTCAGATCTGAACTGTAGACTAAAATACACAAAGAGTATTGAAGAAAAAATGAAAGAGTTAGAACAGGAATCAAACCTTGGAGATTCAGTGGCAAACTCTGAAGAAAACATTGATTCTGCCAGAGAGGCTTGTGGTGAGGTTGTCTGTAAGAATAAAAAAATCAGAACTCCCTGGTGGACACAAGAAGTTAAAGAAGCAGTGAAGGAAAAGAAGAAAGCATACCAAAAGTTCCTGTCAAATAAGTCAGCTTGTGTTCTTAGAGAATATAGAGACAGATGCAGGAATGCTAAACACTGTGTAAAACTATCTAAACAAAAGTCATGGGAGGACTTTGACAAGAATATAGAAAATAAATATCAAGAAGGTGGTAAGATATTCTGGAGGTTGTTGAAGAAGCTTGGAAATGGAGGAAAGAGTGCTGTAAAAGGAATTATAGATGATAAAGGTGACATGAAAACGGGAGAAAAAGTATATCCTTGAAGTATGGAGTAATTACTTTGAAAATTTGCTAAATGAAACAAGCAGTGATGACAGCACAGTGGTAAAAAACACTGACCAGGCATGCAGTCAGGAATACATATCCATACTTGAAGTAGAAAAAGCCACCGAAGGCTTGAAACGTGGAAAGGCAGCAGGAGTAGGTGATATTCGACCAGAAATGCTGAAGTATGGTGGTATAAGAGTCTTACAGTGGCTGCACTGCATAGTTCAGAAAGCCTGGACAGAGTGACGAATTTACGATGATTGGAGTAGAGCTCTCATATTACCCATGTATAAAAAGGGAAATAAAACTGCATGTGAGAATTACAGAAGTATTTCCCTACTGAGTGTTCCTGGCAAGATCTATGCAAGTATACTTGAGAAACGGTTGAGAAGAATTGTGGAAGAAAAGCTTGGTGAATAACAAGCTAGATTCAGGCCAAATAGAGGCTGTCAGGATCAGATCTTCACTTTACGACAAATAGTCGAGAAAGCATGGGAATATAACAAAGATCTGTATTTAAGTTTTGTCGATTATTTGGAAAAGGCATATGACAAGGTGCCAAGAGAGAAGCTATTCAATACACTGCAGTTATATGGTGTAATGGGGCATTATATCAAGCAATACTTAGTCTCTATTTGAGTTGCAAGTCAGCAGTCAGAATTGAACGAAGTACAGGAAGATGGTTTAATGTTAAATCTGGTGTGAGACAAGGAAGTACATTATCCCCTCTGTTATTCATTATCTATATGGATCACATTATGAAGGAAAGTGGTATTAAACCTGATATCAAAATTGGAGATGTTAATTTCAGCTCTTTGCTTTATGCAGATGATGTTATACTTCTAAATAAATCCGCTACAAGTCTGCAAGATTCTCGGACTGAATTGAATTGCTGTTGTAATAGATATGGTACGAAGGTCAGCAATAAAAAGACAAAGACAATGAAAATAGGCAGAATCATTGAAAATGTCAACTGTGTTGTGAATGGAGAACCTGTGGAACAAGTAAAACATTTCAGCTACTTAAGCACGATTTTTACTGAAGATGGTAAATTAAATATAGAAATAGACAACAGAATCAGCAAAGCTGGTATGGTGGGAAGTCAATTGAATAAATTCATATGGAATAAGAGAGAAATTAGTCGGAACACTAAAGTAGCTGTATACAAGACAGTGTTCAAACCAGTTTTAACTTATGGATTTGAGAGCTCGGTCAGAAGTAAAACACTTGACCAAAGACTAGAGACCGCAGATGTGAGAGTCCTGAGAAAGATCAGAGGTGTGAACAGATGGCATCAATGGCAATATCATATTAAAAATGAGGATATTAGGAAAGAATTTGACGTTGTCAGCATCCAGGAATGCATTAGCAGAGCTAATCTCGGGTGGTATGGTCACTTAAATAGAATGGGAGAGGAAAGATTAGCAAAACAAGTGTTATCAGGCAGGTTGTCAGGAAAACGACCCAGAGGAAGACCAAGATATAGGTGGATTGATACGGTACAAAGTGCCTTAGACGATAGAAATATAAAATCTGATAATGTTGGAGTCTTGACAAGTAACACACTGATTTGGAGGAAAATTGTAGATAGCAAGTTAGTAATGATGTAATTTTTTCATGTAGTACTGTCATATCCTATACACTCCTTGTGGGTACATGGCAGGAATTTGGTGATGATGAAACAATCAAACACAGAATAGCGATTGGATGGACCACCATGGGAAAATTACAGAAAATCTGGAAAACAAACAAGATATCTAAACAAGCCAAAATCAAATTATATGAAGCAATAATTATACCAACAGTCATCTATGGAGCAGAAGCGTGGACAGTTAAAAAAAGAGAGAAGAAAAAATTGCTGGCATTTGAAATGAAATGCTTAAGAAAAATAAATACAACAAGTTGGATAGAAAAGAAAAGAAAACAAACATCACAGTCAGACAAGAACTATTGTATAAAAAGACAATAATAGAAAAAATTAGAAAACAACTGAAATGGTTTGGACACACTGTACGGATGGATGCAGACAGAACGTCCTAATCAATACTTTTCCAACTAAAAAAAGACCAAGAATTACCTGGCTGAAATTAATAAAGAAAATCTCGGGATGCAGAACACATAAGGAACTTTTTCGAACAGCAAGGAATAGAGAAGACTGGAAGATCCTGCTCAAGAGAAGACTCAACCCATCTTAGACGGAAGAGAAGAAGAAATTTATGTCGCCTGCTATAGTACGCCCACATATTCGAGACCCTTCAACACTTCTGTGCATGTCACAAAAAGGAGAATCCATTCCAATAATAGGATAATCCATCTGTCTTCTGGGATGAGTTGGTTATTATTACACGTTGGAAAATTAACTTCTCTTTTATGATCATTGTAGTTTTTAAAGTGGTAACTATTTTGCTTGTATAACAGTTGGGAAATTTTATCTATAAAGCATGTGATTTCGCATGTTGGCGACCGATTCTTACGTCCTTCATTTCTTTCCCTCCTTCAATGATAATGTGCAAGAGTTAATTAAATCTCATTCTGAAGAATTGAGTGATTCCGACCTGCTAAATTGAGATGCACAGCGGGAAGATCCCGAATATAAAGAAAATTTAACCATTGATAATCAGCCAAAAGAGATTTCACAGAAACAAATTGAAAATATTTTTCGTACAATCGAAGTTTTTAAGCAACAATACTTAGAGGCTGACCCTGATGATGAGAGAAGCAGTAAAATTTGCAGAAGAGTAGAAGAGGCAATAGGGCTAAAAAAAAAAAAAAAAAAAAAGAAACAAATTTCCTTCCAAACTATGTTAGCTCAATTCTTTGTTAAGAAGTAGAATAATAAAATTTATATTCTGAATATGTTTTATTGTCTTCCAGCTTCATGGTTTCCCTTTAACTAGGCCCTGAGACATACCTTAATTCTTTTTATAAAAAAAATTAAAGTTCAAAAAAGAAATTTGAGGAACAAATTATACTTTTTTCTCATAGGTTATTATTTTCGATTAATGCGCCTGTTTTAAAGAATACATTAGGCGGACTAATCAAGGGAGTGCTGTATTCTAATGTTATTAGAATATATTCCTTACCAGTACATCTGGTGTCACTTTAGACTGCTATGGAACAAATATCTTTAATAAATTATACTGGAAATCAACCATAACACTGCAGCTGAAGCATATTAAATTTTCGACCAGGCTTATCTTCGGGTCTTTACTTCAATCAAAAAAACCATATCCACTCCCAACAAGTATAACTGCATCTAAGCATTAAAAACCTGAGACTTTCATCCTCTGTACCACATATCCATCTAAGGTCACCTGTGGGTTCAAAGCATATCTTCTTTCATGTATGAAATAGTGCTTTCATGTGCAACAAATGTTGGGCTATTGTTAGAGCCTCTGCTACTAATGACTGCGCAAAAAGTTAAGCAAGTTTGAGCGCAGTTAGTAGTTGGAGGGGATCAATCATTCAATGCTGTTGGCACACTATCCCTTGATGAGGCTTTGGACTCTCTGGAGGTGTCACATAATAATAATAATATGCGAGTATTTGGTAATCTTCAAAAATACCATTTTGATTTTAAATCGAGGATAAATGGATAATATATTTAAATTTTGTGTGATTTAATATGCTAAGCTGATTTTTAATTTTTATCTTATTGCAGGTAGATTTATATATGGCACACAGAAAGCTAAATGATAGGATTGAGTTAAATCCTACCGGTGTGAATGAAGAATGGCTAGCAAGGTTAGTAATTGCCATTCTCAGAATCAAAGCCAGCAAATGCAGTGAGGAGGCAAGCAAGTACATATTACAACAGGCTCTTTGTATCCTTCTTTCTCCTCATGAAAGTTGCTATACTCCCCCTAAAAAATATGTAAATATTGGTGTTCTCACAGAAGAGAGATTCAACTTTCAAATATGTGAAAATACTCAGACTGATGAAAAGTCCTGTAAATCTAGAGGAACTCAGACCAATCCCAATATTGTAGTTCCTACTGCCATTGGGGAATATGTTAAAATGTGTAAGCATACACAAACAGAGATGACAGTTCTGAAATCAGAAGGAATCCTTCCAGATGAAGAACAAAAAGTAATTACTACATTATCACAGATCAAAGAAAATAGTGTTACAAAGAGCAGTGAATCCACTGAACACAGTGTTGATTCTTTATTATATTTGAACACAAAGGAACATGAACCATTTGCATCGGACTTTGATGAAACTCATCATTCATTGTCAGATATAAAATTTAAGTCAAACGTTCCACATTATAAGTTTCATAAGACACGAACAACTAATAAATATGAAACTTTTCATGGAAAAGTGCTCCGGAAAGGTTCTGTAATGCCTCAGAAAATTCCTCTTGATTGCAACTTTCTTTTAAAAGATCCTCGGAAGAAATCAAAAAGAAGGCTTGACCATTCTAATAGTACTATTGAAGAACTTCAATATTCCAAACGAACAAAAATTTCTCCAAAATCTTCATCAAATGATAGTTTATGCAGTAGTGATATCAGCTCACATAGTGACTTCCTTTTCATTCCATATCACAAATCAACTTCAACTTCATATACTTTAGATGAAGTACAAAAAGAAATGCATGATGTTTCATTACCATTAAGCCCAAATGTTCGAAATGTCAGTTTTGGATTATTTGATAATAGTTTGAATTCTTTTAACAATGAGAAATGCCTAGATTTACAGGAATCTATTAAACAAAATGATCACCATCACAGAAATGGGCTTTCCCTTGACTCCAGCATTGAAAATGAACTTTCAGGTCATATTTCTACAAAGAAAAATTGTAGTGCAGTTTTATCTGATAATCCTGATGCAACTTCTATAAAAGAAAGCGAAAAAATTATCCCCCAAAAAACTCAGCCTACACATTCATGTCTTTCAGAGGATATAATCTTGAATCATCAAAAAATAACACAAAATGAACATTCGGTATGTTTATCTAATAATAAAAAAGATATCCAGAAAGCCAATAACCATGTAATTCCAAAAAGCATATTAGCAGATGATTCAGTTTTAAAAGAATTGGGAATTGTTCCAGGAATATCAAATAATTTGAATTGTGATACATCACAAATTGAAAAATATGAAGCCAATATGCATGATACTGGTATATCTTCAAATTTTATGAAAAAATCGCACAGCAAAGAAAATGAAACACAGAATCCATCAAACAATTCACATGGATCTCAGTTATTTGACAGCTTTAAGAATTTAATCCCAGACATCGAAAATTGTGTTGAAAGAAGTAATATATATCATGCCCATGAAATTATGCCAGAAGATAGGGTAAGTGGCATTAACCAGCAAAATAAACCTGTATTCATTGAAGTTGCTACTGCACATGAAGGAACGAATGCATCTCCTCATCAATCCGTTATTTTTAGTGACTTAAAGGGAAAAGTGGAAGAAAGCACTAAAGAATGTAATGAATCCAATAACTTAGACAAAAAAGTTGTTCCAGTTTGGAAAAATGGTGGAAACAATAAAATTCTTACTTTTCCCCCAGTTTCATCACCCACGTCGTCTCCTTCTTTAGCACCTCCTCTTCCGTCATCTCCACCTCCACTTCCTCCACCTCTTCCACCTTCATCTCCTCCTCCTCCTCCACCATTAGAAGCTAATCCAAATATGCAGCCATCTTCTGCATACAACTTCCCTGTATCTAATGCACAGTGCCCACCATATCCAAATAATCATATTGTACGTTCACAGTCATCTACATTTTGGGGACAGTTTGTACCCAGGATTCCTCAAATGGTACCATCTTTTTTTCCTTGCAGAATGCCACCGCCACCGTTACAAATGATGATGTCAGTCCCTCCACCAAGATTACAGTATCATGGAGCATTTCCTGGCCTTCCTCCTCCAGGACAGTTCAATAATCCAAATGCTCATAGTTATGCACAGTGGAACTTGAATCAGAACAGTAATGTAATACAGCAAAATAAATAATGCTTCATTTTAAAAACTTCAGTTATTCCCTGTGAATTAAAATATTTTTTTACTTTCATACTTATGTTTTGTAAATAATTCTGTGAATATGTTAATAAAAAGGTTGTGAATATGCTTAACAAGTGTCTTGTAATTTATTTAAATAATAAATTCGGTGTCATTGTTATGTAAGTAGCAAAAGAAAAAAGGGAGAGAGGATAGCGAGTCTGTTGCTATAGTATAACAGAGTAGAGCTGAGAAGGAGGGCCCTAATAGTGAATGACTCGATGCGCAGGTTATGCAGAAGGAGAGGTGTGGAGTGAGTGTGACGGGATACAAGGATGGTGTTTGGAGATTGGAAAAAGTGTTGAATGAAGTGAAAGTGGATGAGCAGAATCAGGGAAACTAGAACTTTTAGGTGTGTGTGTGTGTGTGTTGGGGGGGGGGGGGGGGGAATGCAGATAAACAATTTTGTTTCCACTGCTGTTGAGTGGATATGCGGACATCACTGGGGCAGTTGAATAGAAGAATGTGTATAATATGCCAAAGTTAGTACCACTGGTTATAAACCAGAATGGGATAGTTAGTATAAAGCATTAGGATAGCAGTGGGCCTTTGCACTTTATGTATAACAATGTCAGGAACATTTCGAACAAGTGGGAGCAATTTTTGGCATTATTTACTTCATCCTGGCCAAAGGTTATTGTCATTAGTAAGACATGGCTAACAGAAGATGATATAGCTAGTGGGATAGAATGGGGAGGATATAATGTGTTCAGGGAGGATAGAGAGAAGAGAATGGAGGGAGACGAGTGTTATTAATGATAGAGCCAATAAACTGCAACCAAAGAGAGTAGAAGTTTAACTGCAGGCCAGTGAAAATAGCGCATTTGTGGCTGTCTGGTGTGAGATAGAGGCCAGCAAAACAAATTATACACTTGGATGTTGCTACAGACCAGGGGATGGAAAAGATGGTGGAGATAGTATGCATTGGCAAATAGACTCAGTGAGTAGAGGATAGGTAATTATTAGGGGAGTTTCAACTATGAGAACTAGATTGAAAGGAGGGGAGGAGGGCAATGGAATGTGTGCAGTTACTAAGGAATAATTACCTCAGACAGCATGTGATGGAACATACTAGAGGTTCAAGAGTGCTTGAGCTAGTAATTGCATCTGAGAATTTTCAAACGAATATGATCCCATTGCTACCAATTGGTGAGAGTGATCATATGGTGTTGACCTGGGAGGTGGCTAAATTTTCAGTTAAGTCAGGGTATATATGGAATTACAGGGCTGGTTAGTATGACAATCTTAGGAATTTGCTTGGATCAGTTTCATGATATATAAGCTGCAAGGGCTGGAAGTTGATAGTGTATGAGAAGTGGTAAAGGAATGTTTGAGGGGAGGTAATGGAAGATTGCATACCTAGAGTCAGGAGAGTAAATCAACTGGAAGTTAAATGGATGAATATCATTAAGCTGTAGCTGCAAAAAAGACTTTTGTAGAGGGAATTTAAGGAGAAAGTGACCAGCAGGCACATGAACAGTACAAGGCACATCTCAGAAGGGTATGTGATAAGAAAGGCAAAAGTAGAGTATGAAAGGAAGTTAGCAACCTAGTCTAAAGATAATCCCAAACAGTTCTCTCAATATTCTGTAAGTAAAAGAAAGAATGTATATGGTAGAATGATTTTAATCAATGCTGATAGTAGTGAGGTAACTGAATAAGTCAGTAAAATTACTAAGTGAACACTTTGCAAGAGTAGATCATCCAGGTGGTGTTATTGTAGACACGACAGAGTAAAAGGCTTATACAAGAATATAAGTGGTAAATGAAAATGGAGGTGCATAGCATATTACAGAATCTTAATGTGAATGCAGCTGTCGGATTGGATGGTATACCAGCTTTAGTTTTACATGAAGTGATGAGGGAATTGTCAGTGTCCTTGACCATATTTTTTAATGTAAGTCTCAGTTCTGAATTAGTCCTGAGAGGGTGGGAAGAGGGAGAAAATAATTACATTTCATAAAGGAGGCTCCAAGACTGATGTGGCAAATTACCAACTGATCAGCATATCAGGAGTTGTCAAAGTATTGGAGAAGTTGATCAACAGCAAAATACATGAATGGGCAGATGGAAATGGGATACTGTATTTGGGGGCTGCATGGTTTTGTGAAGGGTTAGTCATTCCCCAGTAACTTGGCTCATGTTTTATAATATAATACAGTAACAGCTGAGTTGGATAAAGGTAATGGGTTTACAGTGATACTGTTGGACTTTGCAAAAGCTTTTGACAGGATACTACATCAAATTCTAATAAGTAAACTGCAACACATGGGATGGATAGGAGGATGATTGATGGATAGATATCAGAGCATAGTTTATTCAGGAGTAGAGTCCAAAAGAAGGCCTGTTGTGGGTGTCATTGTTCATTAATGATATAGGAAAGGATCTGAGCGGAACTGTTCGGTTGTTTACTGATGATGCAAAGTTGGGTAGAGCAATAGTTAATAGAGATGATGTCAAAATTTTACAGGACAAATTGGCAGATTGGGCAAAGGAGAATGAATGTCAGTTTAATGTGGCAAAGTGTAAGGTTATGCATTTCGGGGTGAAAAGATTACCAGCTCTACACCATGGTCGAACTGTACTCCAGGAAATTGACAATGCAAAAAACTTGAGTGTTACTGGATAGTGAGTTAAAGTTTAGGGAGCACATAGCAAAAGTGGCTAAAGTAGTTCATCAGATTACTTGGCTACTGAAAAATACTTTGAGCAGAGACAAGCAGGTTATTGTTGCTCTTTATCGAGCCTTGATAAGACCCCTCCATCTTGACTACTGTGTGCAGAGGGTGCTAGGGTTTCTTGGTGATGAGGTGGAGAGGATTCAGAATTAAGTGACCAAGATGGTAGTAGTATGTCTATGTAACGAACCTTAGGAGAAGAAGTTGAAGATTTGTCGGTTACATAAACTGTTTGATAGGTGGGAAGAGGGTGTTATGATTGAGACATTCAAATTTCTGAACGGTTTTACAAGATTCAGAGGAAATTTTTCAGAACATGTCTGGTGGTGGGAGAACTAGGGCCATCCATGAAAACCGAGTGAGAGTGTAGTTAGCAAGGGTGTTAGAACTAGGTGTTTGCTTGGAGAGTAGCGAATGAGTGGGATATAGGTTGCCAGAGTCTGTTGTGGGTGTCATGACTGAATGAGTTCAAAGCAAAGTATAATAGATACTGTGCACATGTTGGATTGTTCCATGATAGTTAGGGCCTCCATTGATGTGTCTAAGGACTCATTGGAGTAGCCCATATCACTTATGGACAAGGCAAACTTTGTATGAGCAGCTTTTTGTATTGAAGACTTTGATTGTGGTATGGCATTCACATACACTAGTGTTACTCATACAGATCAACACAGGCACAATGACTTACAAAATCAAACTTTTCCCTGTGGACTGCCATCTGCTAACACCCACATGAACTAAATTTAAACATTTGGTAACATTGTAGTTGTAACTTGATGTTACCAACTATTGATTGAAGACATAGAATTAAAAGCAGCAAAGTTTGCAGAATTGACTCTACTGAAACTTCTCAAAACCAAAACAAGAGCCATGATCCTTTCACAATGAAGATTGCATGTGGATTTTGCAAAATTGCACCAGGAATGGCATGATTTGTGAGATTGGTCCCAGTGTTAGGAGGTTCCTAAAAGTACAAAGAGGAGTGGAGTGGTGATATGTTAGCCTTCAGAAGAGATTTATGGTCAGGCAACTATCTACATCTCAAAAAAATCATACATGAGCTGTTATCGCTGAGTCTTATGACTAAAAATAGTTAATTTATTAGAAAATGAAAAAAATAATTTATTTTTTCTCTTTTTATTCTCTAATTTTCTTTCAATATCCAGTCATTACCATGCAAAACAAAGTCTAACACTCATTATAGGTTAGATTCCAACTTATATAACAAATTTCATTTACAAAAGCATTTGTAGACCAGAATGTTTTCATAAGTCAGGGAGCATCTCTATGCTTAACATTTTTTAAAACAACTCAGTATCAGCAGCGAATCTTTTATTAGTTCTGTGCTGGATTTTAAATTTAATATGAAGCTTTATATATGCATATGCATCATACTGTGTGTTATACAGTGAATGTGTGTATATATATATATATATATCTGCACACCTACTTGAAACTAATCAGACTTTCCCTGTGACACTTTCCAGTAGTGGACATCAATATGGTGTGGGTCCACCCTTTGCTTCTATGACATCTTTAACTCTTCTGGGGAGACCTTCTACCATGTGTCGGAATGCCAACGCATTCTTCCTCAAGAGTTGTAGCCAGCGTAGTTTGTGATGTTGATCATTGGGGGTCTGGAGTGAAGTCAGCGTTCTAATTCATCTCCAAGTTGTTCTATGGGATTCAGTTCAGGGCTCTAGACCGGCTACTTCATTTCTAGAACATTATTGTCCACAAGCCCTTCCCTCGCAGACCTTGCTTTATGGCAGGTATGATTGTCGTGCTGATGCAGACAGTAGTCATCATCCAATTGATCTACCGTAGACAGTATGCAATGGGTCAAAATGTTCTTGTACCCTTCCGCATTTAGATTTCATTGTAGTGTTACGAGAGTGCCAAGTCCATTCCATTAAAAACATCCCCATACTAATGCCAACTCCTTCAGATTTTGCTGTTGGCACTACACACACTTGTAGGAATTGTTCTTCTAGTATTCGCCACACCCAGACCCTCCCATCAGACTTCCACATGGTAAAGTGTGATTGATCACTCCAAATCACGCATTTCCAGTTGTTCAGTGAAACTGCTGTTTACACCACTGAAGGCGGTGCTTAGCATTCACAGGAGAAATGTTTGGTTTATGGACAGCTGCTCACCCATGGAACCCCATTCCTCTTAACTCTCGACGCACAGCCATGGTGCTGGCTGGACAGTTAGTAGCACTGTGGAACTTCTGGGTGAGTGTTTCGCTCAATGTCTGGTTTTGTTGTGGTTGTGCCTTCATGTTTCCACTTCACAATCACATCACCAACTGTTGACTTTGGCAACTTGAAGGTTGAAATGTCTCTGACAGATTTCTTACTGATGTCGCAACCAATAACTAGTCCATGCCCGAAGTCACTGAGCTCCCTTGACCTACCCATTCTGCTCATACTTCTTATCACTGAACAACACACAGCTCTGTGCCTCCTTTTATACTGGTAAGTGAGGTCGTAGTGACATCTAGATGTCAGTTTATGAATTACAGAGGGAGGGGAGGTGTCTTTATACTTTTGATCAGATAGTGTATGTGTATATATGTATCCATACAGTAATAACTCGCTAATCCGAACTAATAAAAACTGTGCTTGTTCGATTTAGCGAATTTTCCCCCAAGAGATAACTAGCGTTTAAGACAAAAATAATCGGATTCTAATGGTACATCAATTTAATTCTGTAAATAAATAAAATAACTAATAGATAAAAAAAGCTACTGTACTCTAATGTAGCTTTAGAGTACAGTAAAGTACTCTAAAAAAAAAATACAGTACACTAGTTTATTTTAGTAAAAAAAAAATTAGTTTGTGTGTACCTGTTGTTGAGAATTCTGATTTAATAAAATTGCATAGTTCAGTACGTAACTTAATTGGCGTAAAAAAAAAAAAATATCACTTTCTTGTACAAAACACAAAAAAATTTATTATTTCTTTGTAAAAAAAAAAAGTCACAGATTTTCTTTTGCTTCTTGGAAGTAAAAATGTTTTTTGAATGCTTCTTCTCGGAGCTACATTAGCAATAAAACTTGGAATGGCGTATCCTTCTGCTTAGCCCATTCTATACACATATTAAAACTGTCAGCTACCTCTTCATGTTTTACTTTTTTTTCTTCGAGTTCGTCATCGTCTTCTAATTCATTCTGTAGGGTCATTTTTTATAATTTCAGCATCTGATTTGATTTCGAATTCACTTTCGGTTCTACCTGTAATCCATTCCGTAGCATGTTTGTGAAATTTCAACATCTGCATTTATATTTTTAATAGAAATGCAGATGTTGAAATTTCACAAACTATGCACATTTTGAATTTCGTCTTTTTGCATATATTTGTGATTCATTCTGACAATATAGTACGTACTGTACACTATAAAAAAGCAAACGTTAACACACAATACATCAAAATAAGCCTCCGGTCTATTCTTAGAATTCTAATAGTTGATGGAACAATCTTCCTGAAATTAATAGCATATCTGTCACATGTGCTTACATTTACGTATTGTTCTAGTTTGTGTATCTCTTGTCATCTCCACATTGACAATGGAGAACAAGTGATGGAATTAGAGAAATCTGAAACTGTATAGAGTTTAATGAAAAGCACTTACTTTTATACAATTTGCATCTAAAGAGAAGAATTGTGGAATCAAGTGAAATTGTCCTCAGTCAGGTCCTTCCTAATACTAATGTCAGCTGTGTAGCTCAGTGGAAGTGGCGCTTGCGTCCTCTGCGCTTGGTCGTTCGAAGTTTGACTTAAGTTCAAGTCTAGTCCCTGACCAGAGGAACTTTTTCTAAGCCTTTCTTCGACCGGTTCCCGAGATAGTTGATCTCTGGCACGAGCAAGCTGGTTTTTCCTTCTTGTCAACTGAAGAAAATCGACCGTAGTACCTACATTATTTCAGTCAGTGACATATCTTGTTAGAGTTAGATACCAAGAGATGGCAGCACTTGTTTGCCAGCCTCTTAATTGCGGCTGATATAATTAGTGATAGACATTGGCCAGCTATTTCTAATTAGCTACCAGTGGAGATTGAACTGCCCACTCAGTCTCCAAAAAGCTAGATAGGGTATAAAGGCCTTGCCTACTCCCTATAAGGAAATAAAAGGCTTTAGCTGATTTATTTATTTAAGCCTCTGGTATAACCGTACAATCGACAGTATGAAAATAATAATGTACTGTAATGATAAATAAATAGAAGTTAAAATAATTATTAAATAAAAATAATAGTACACAAAATAATATGTAATAAATAAAACTTTTTTTCTTTCAAGCTGCAGTTCGGATTACTGGAGGGTACGGACTAGCGAGATACCACTGTGTGTGTATGTATATATAAAATATATACACACACACATGTTCCCTTGGTACATGTATATATGTACCATAGTGTGTGTGTGTGTGTGTGTGTGTGTGTGTGTGTGTGTGTATGTATACACACCATACAGTGTATATTATTATTATCAACATCCGACCTCCATGGAGTCAGAGACTCATCTTGGGATGTTCTCGCTATTGCATACAATGCTCATTCAGCTGCGTCTTAAACTGATTCAATGTGTCCACACTTAGGCAATGCGTTCCACTCACCAACCACCCTCCATGCAGAAAACCTGTTTCTCACTCCTTTGCTCACACCCTCCTTATAGTTTCCAGCAGTGGTCTCTTGTTCTACTCCCTTCTCCGATTCTATGAAAAATCTCTTCCTTGTCTACCTGATAACAACCCCTGACCAGTTTATGTTTCAATCATATTTCCCCCCTCTTCCTCCTACTCACGAGGCCCTGCAACTTACATTCTCACAATCTATCCTCATACTCCACATTCCAAAGACCACCGACTACTTTTGTGAATCCTCTCTGTACTCTTTACAACATATTCTCATCACCATGAAAACCCGGCGACCAAATCTGTGCACAATAATCCATATAAGGCCTGACCAAGGCCTTATACAATGGAATCGTAATCTCTCTATTTCTGCATGTCAGGGTTCACATCATTGCCATTATTCAATGTGCTGTCTTCGACTTGTGCAATGTGGCCCCTGAATTTCAGGTTGTTGTCCATCACTCCTAGATCTCTCATCTCCTCTACTATCTTCACAAGGTGACAAATACCAAGGTATTTGTCACCTTGTTATAGAACATAAGTAAGTTAGTTAAACTTGATCTCCCCTTAACAAACCCATGCTGATAACCACAGAGAATACTGCTGTTATGAATCGATTTCTGTATTCCCATATATGCAGTTGCAGACTGGGTCTAAAAATATTGGTTGGCAGGAGACAAAGGGGCCCACCCACAACTATAAAGCTATCATTTAATTTTTATAAGAAATAAAGAAAATTTTCAAAAAAATAAATAAGTGGATAAAAGGTGCAATTAAAATTTTTGTGAAATAAATGTATATTTAAATAATTCTAAATGTAAATACAGTGTTATAATTGAATTTTTTAATTATTTATTTATTTTTAATTTTAAATAAATATTGGATTTTTTAAATAGTTTGCTTGTACTTAACATTTTACGCATTAACAGGTATTTCAAAAACATATTTCATGCAGCCCACTATATTACGGGGAAATCGTTTGAATTCACCGAATGATTATGCGAATCTGTCAATAGTTACTTCTGCATCCAATTCATCTAACAGTTCCTTTTCAATGGATAGCTGCATGTATAATTTCAAGTTCTCCTGAGACGCTGAATTTCGTAGCCTTGTCTCTATGATCTTTAGCTTTGAAAACGTCACATTAGACTTGAGTAACTGATAGTCTGCAGATGACTTTATAAAGTTCATAAAGGTTATCATATGCCTTGTCATGAAGTCTGTTGGATGTCAGAATTTTTAGTACTCACGATCGCCAAGTGCTACAAATTTTACCTTTGTTGCAACTGGAATCCATATTTTCACCATCATTAAGCACAGCTTTAATACATCAAAGTTCGAAAAAAAAAAAAAAGAAAACAATTCCAATATTACTTGATCTTTGCAGATTTGTGGAGACAGCTTAATAATACCTTCCAGTGCGTCATCTTCAAGGCAATCGGTTTAAACTTTGTTGGGTCCAAGCAGGATAAATCTTTATACAACTTTTTGTGTTATACAAAGTGTGAATCTAGTGACTGGACAATGCGGTCCATTATTAGGTTAAACACATTTACTCGAAAATCAGCTAGAGAGAGGAATTTCCTTCATCTATAATTAGGCTAACCATATTTCCTTGAGACACAAGCGGTGGCATTGGTATAGCAAAAACGGGAAATGGGCATGTAATATTCTGTATTCATGAAAAAGTAAGATGGTAAAAAAGTTTTATTACATAAACATATTGAGCTTACCATTATTCTTCATTGACAGAACCCATACAAAAATTTAGGTAGACATTGAGGGGGACTGTATTTCACCATGATCGTACCATGAATATTTCTCCGATGAAGTGATCTTATGCAGCAAATTTCGGTCTTTCAACAACGTATCATGAAACTTCTTACACTCCATGACACAATTTTGTCTTACAACTTACATGACTCTCATTGTTTCAACACTTAATCTAGATTTCTCCTTTGACCATATACTGTTCATAACAGAAAATATTCTCCCAACAGTTGCTGTACTTTCTGGGAGGCAAAGAATAAATTGTACAATATTACAAAAGTCTTGAAAGTCTAGGCGTTTTTCGCTGATTTCAGAAAAAATTTCTACCCTTCTGTCAGATACAGGAATGTTTTCTTTATTGCATATATCCAACTGCCTCACAATTATAGATTTTATAAGGGTCCATTGATCAAATACACGAGTTTCTTCTGTTTCTGTGCTTGTGATGAGTTCCTCGTTCAGGCTGTCCTGTATTTCTTTTCATTCAGATATCTTCCTTAGTAGCACGTGCTTGAACTTCTCAGAGTTTCCTAAACTGCGCATCCACTTGTTGACATATTCTAAGCTGGTTTCATAGAAATTCTCAACTACCTCAAAAAAACTTAGCCTCATTAATTTCTCCTAAGTCTACTAACATTTTCAGTTTTTGTTACAAACACTTCCCTTTTTGTGGACTCTAAATTGTTGACAAGATTTTCAATGTTCATGGCTGAAATATTATCTTTTTCAATTAAGCTCATGTATGTTTGGAAGGTAGACCCTTAATCTCTTGCAAATAAATATTGTTCCCTACAACCACAATTTCAAACAAGAGTGTTCAAACAATTTTCACAACATAACAGGGCATTTTTCTTGAGAAAGAAAATAAGAATGAAGCTAATCAAACATGATTAAAATTCTGTCAATGGATGTACCAAGTACAAAAATCTTGTATTTCCATGCTCTAACAATTTAGCATAATTGTTCCCTACAAAGTCACAAAAATATTTTAGTTCTTCAACTCTGACTGTATATATTGAAGTGTTTGTATACTTTCACTGCAAAACATTCAATATCAATTGGTAAACAGGCGAAAGCAAATTGGAGACAATTGTGTATAATGTGTGCCCCAGAACCAATGCCGATAATTTGCCTCTTCAGTTCAGTTTCAAGTTTTTGCCACACACTAATTTTGCCAAGTCATTAGCAACCACCAAAACAGGTTATCAATAATAATTGATTGACCAATATTAAAAAGGCCTCGCCTACACCGTATAAGGGAATAAACGCGTTAGCTTATCAAAAAAAAAAAAAATCAGCTAACGCCTTTTATTCCCTTATAGGGAGTAGGCGAGGCCTTTATACCCTATCTAGCTTTTGGAGAAGACAGAATGGGCAGTTCAATCTCCACTGGTAGACAATCCAAGATAGCTGGCCCATGTCTATCGCTAATCACAGCAGCCACCGATGAATAGGCTAGCAAACAAGTGCTGCCATCTCTTGGTACCTAACCCTAAAAAGATAGGTTACTCTTTGAAAATATAATGTGGGTACTACGGTCGATTTTCTTGAGCTTACAGGATAAAAACCCAAGTTTCCGAGAAAAAAACCCGCTTGCCTGTGCCAGAGATCGACTAACGCTAGAATCGGTAGAAGAAAGGCTTAGAAAGACTTGAACTTAAGTCTGACTTCGAGCGACCAAGTGCCACTTCCACTGAGCTACACAGGCCTTGCATTAGCTTATTACTATAATAATTATTATATTAATGTATATTTATCATTTTTATTA
The DNA here is from genome assembly GCF_054136105.1 of Typopeltis vanoorti. Lineage (NCBI taxonomy): Eukaryota > Metazoa > Arthropoda > Arachnida > Uropygi > Thelyphonidae > Typopeltis > Typopeltis vanoorti. The sequence continues at coordinate 94,327,946 of NC_143560.1, read as the reverse complement.
AAAATGGGATGAAATTGACATTTCTATTAAAGCCACGGGACGGCCGGGAAATATGAAAAAAAAAAAAACGATTTTTTTTTTTTTTCAAAATTCTGTCCCTTTCAAAATGGCACATATGGTCAGCTTATCTATAATCTCATCTACCATTCTTTCCATCTTCCTTTAAACTAGCAATTCTGTTTCCAAAGAATCGATTTCCAATATTTGATTTTCATCCATATTCAACTGTGAAATCTTGTAATAACAAGATTGGAATTTGTAAATAAATGTAATAACATTTATTTACAAATTCCAATGCCTTGCTGTGAATGATATCAAATGTTCTTGTCTGTTCCTTCAACTTTCTTGTAGCTGAATATATTTAACTCCATGCAGTAAATATATCTAAATCACTTTTCTGTAAATAACTTGATAATGGGGCTGTAGTTTGAAATATTATTATTATTATTATTATTATTATTATTATTATTATTATTATTATTATTATTATTATTATTATTATTTTAACGGTGTCTCCATGGAGTCAAAAGACTCATCTCGGGAGACCCGACATTGACACACTAAACCATTATTTACACAATACCTGTCATACCTCTCCTTAAATTCATTCACAGTTGAAGCATTCACAACCAGTTCTGGCAAAGCATTCCACCCATTCACAACCCTCCAAGTAAAAAATCTAGTCCTAATACCCTTGTTAACCACACTCTTACACAATCTCCAGGGATGGCCCCTCGTTCTCTCACATCCTGCATTGGTCTTAAGAATATCATCAGTATCAATCCTGTAAAATCCCTTTAACAATTTAAATACCTCTATCATATCTCCTCTCCTACGTCTATCAGCTAGTTTTTGGAGCCCACAGATCATCAATCTATCCTCATAGGGAACATCCCACAGACCTGCAACAATCTTTGTAACCTGCCTCTGAATCCTCTCTACCACTTCCGCATCACCAAGAAATCCTGGCGACCAGATCTGTGCACAATAGCCCAAATGCGGCCTCATTAATGCCTTATAGAGTAGAATAATAACTTCCCTATCCCTGCTTGTTAGTGTGTTCCTCAACAACCATGTAATTTGATGTGATGTTTTGGCAATCTTAGCAATATGCCCTTTAAACTTAAGTTCTCTGTCCACAATAACTCCCAGGTCTCTTGTTTCATCAACTTCCTGCAGTTCAGTTCCGTTAATATAGTAAACAGCATGCGATGTCATCCTCCCGAAGTGCATCACCTTACACTTAGCCACGTTGAACTGACAGCCATTTACCTCAGTCCATAGCGTCAGCCTATTTAAGTCATCCTGTAAAATATCCACATCATTTGAATCGATTATCGCTCTTCCGAATTTTGCATCATCAGCAAACAAGTGGATATTTCCATTCAAGGTATTTCCAATATCATTGATGTACAAATTAAACAATAGAGGACCAAGAACTGAGCCCTGAGGTACACCACTAGTCACTTGCCTTTTCCTGGACTCAGCTCCTCCGTAAACCACTCTTTGATATCTGTCCGCCAGCCATCCTTTAATCCAAATCATCTTTGGATCCAAACCCATTTGCTCTAATTTATGTAACAGAAGTAACGGGAAGTAACCTAAACAGAAATCAAGGAGTCATTCTGAACGATACTTGAAAAATCTAGTTAACTCCCTCATTTCAACAGAGCTACAGTACGCAAATAATCATATTACGCGTTTGCATGTAACGCGTGTTCATGATGCTGAGTAGTTATGTCACGCGAACGTGTCACCCTAGCTACCTAACAGGTACGAACGGTTCTTTGTATTTTTAAACCTTTTTGGCATTTACCTATTTTTGTACTATGCAAGCCTTGAGAAAGCTAGTCAGTTACTAGCGAAACCGGTAGGCAATTTGTAAGAGCTTAAGTACGTTATAAATATATGGTCTATGCAACAATAAGTCTTTATTTTATTATGCATATATATTATTATTTGAGACTGCAGCTTCTATATATTTAATATCTTTAAGTAAATTCGCTAGGTGCTTAGCCAATAGGTACGTTGGGGAGGACCTGCCATCCACAATCGGACGAAGTGGCACTTCTTCTTTATGCACTTTAGGCACCCCGTACAGTCTAGGAGTAATGGGATGTGAGGATTTAAGTTTTCGTTTTAGTTCTTCAGGCCAAGTATTCATGTTACGGATCAGGAAGTTTGTCTCATTGTGGTTCTTCATTGCAGGGTCTCTGGTGAGGATTTTGTACGTGGAACTGTCAGATAGACATTTAACTTCTTAATGTAGTCTTTTGAGTTAAGGATAACGGTGGCATTCTCCTTGTCTGCTTTCATAATTATTATTTCTTTGTTCTTCCTTAAGTTCCCAATAGTTTTCCTATCATATGGAGTGGTATTCTGTTGTGTTTGCTTTGCTGTTGCTAGGTTTATAGTGCTTTTGAATCTAATGTATATATATATATATATATATATATATATATATATTCGGGATAAATTTGACAGTTTCGTAAGGAAAAAGAAAATCTTCTTTGTATCTATTAAATTTAATGAATTGACAAAAAAACATTACAGGCAGAGTTAATTACAATACTATCAACAAGATTTACTCAAAATAACCACCATTAGCATCGATCACAGCTTCAATTCTGCTTCGGAACCTCGAACAAGCTGATGCTACAGTCTCCCTGGGAAGGGCCGCAAAAACTGTTTTAATTTTATCCATTAACTGGACTTTTGTATTACTGGAAGTGCGATTGGTGTCTTTTTCAACTGCGCCCCATACAAAATAATCCATGGGGTTAAGGTCTGGGGAGTTTGGAGGCCAAACATTTGGACTGGTGAAGTCGTAGAAATATTCAGACAACCATTTTTGACTTTTCCCAGAGGTGTGGCAAGGGGCCGAATCCTGCTGCCATACATACGGCCTACCATTGGCTACCCTTGTTATCCAGGGCTTGACTACAGTTAGCAACTCCACGAACAAAGCCCGAATTCCAATGCCAGGGTTCTTCAACACCTGTTCCTGCAGATTTGCGAGGAATTCTGCTGTACGAACGCAATCAGATCGTCTGCTAGGGATCTTTCTTCTTGCTACATCCTCGTAGTCACCATTGCAAGTCTCTAGTTCATGCCTGATTGTTTTTACTGTATTCAGGGAGCATTGGGCAGCAGTCGTAATATCAGGTGGGTTCCAGCTATCCATCCTTTCTGACATCTTGTATGTGAATGAAGATGGGTCCAAACTTTTAAATGAAGAGAAGTGTGTGTTAATACATGTAACTTATGGAAAAATATAATTAATTATAAATATGTCAAATTTATCCCGAACACCCTGTATATATAATATATATATATATATATATATATATATATATATATATATATATATATATATATATATATATATATATATATATACACATATATATATATATATATATATATATATATATATATATATATATATATATATATATATATATATATATATATATATACACACATATATATATATATATATATATATATATATATATATATATATATATATATATATATATATATATCATCAGTATCTTCATTATTATTATACACCGTATAATAATTTAATTTAACCTTTATTGAGGTCCATCAGTGGGAGCCAGGCTAGAAATACCAAGATTTCAGTAATACTGAGTGGCTCCCTTGCCTTTAATACATAGCATCATACATCTCCTCAAGGAGATGGGCTGTGCATTAAGGGTAAATATTAAGAATAGTGATCAGAGCTTATTCTACCTTTACCATGAGTTGCCTTGACTTGCACTACTTTGAGGGTCAGCTAGACTCGCAATACGTGCAGGCGCAAACTTGACTTGTTTGTCTGTTTGCTTAGTTGGGGTATTGGAGTAAAACCAGGTTTAAAATAGCTTAGTATCTTTAACATATATATACACATGGGTGGTATGAAAAGTTCTCGGTCTCGACCATAAAATGGCAACACTATCGGTACGATTTTTTTTCTAAGTTGGTACATCTGTCATAAGCATCCACGAGAAATTGCAAGTCATTCTATGAAGCAAATAGTTTCTTTTATACAGCTATCTGAAGCAAAATTGTTGTCTGTATCCCTTGAAATGAATAAAATTGGATATCGTGCGGTTATAAAGTTCTTTGTAAAAGAAGGTTTAACGCCAAACGAAATTCATTCGAAGTTCATAAAAGTTTGTGGGCACTTTTCCCTTTCGGTGTTGACAATTAAGAATTTGGGTGACGAGTTTAAATGTGGCCGTACTAGCCTTGAAGATGATCCACGTGAAGGATGTCCAAAAAAGTGTAACACCACCAGAAATCATTGATCAAGTGCACTATATGGTATCGGATGGCCAGAAATTCAACGTATGTGAAATTACTGAGACTATAAGCATATTTTGCATGAAGAATTGCAAATGAAAAACTTTTGCAGAAGATGAGTGCCAAGCTTGCTCACAGCAGATCAAAAACGCACTCATGAAAATTTCTGCTTGGAGCGTTTTAACAAGAATAAAACTGATTTTGTGCGTTAATTTATTAGTATGGATAAGACTTGGTCTTCATTTTCAGCAAAAATAACTTGACCGGTTACACACCAGAATCCAAACAGCAATCAAAAGAATGGACAGAAACCGGTTGTTCAGTGCCAAAGAAGACAAAGTCGGTTCCATCAGCAATAAAAAGTGATGGCATCGGTGTTTTGGGATGCTAAAGGCATTTTATTTATTAATTATCTTGAAAAGGGTAAAACAGTAACCGGGGAATATTGTTTCGATCTTTTAACCAGACTAGACGAACGAATTTGTGAACCGCGCGGTTAGCCTAGTGGCTTTGCGCTTCGCAACCATATGCCTGGGGAAGGAGTGTCCCAGGTTCGATTCCCGTTGTAGACGTGAGGAATTTGAGGATCTTCCTCAGGCATAGCCAAGTTAGTCGGTCTTGGGCGTGGTCAGTAGGGTTTTTTCCGCCAGTTTATCTGGCGTTTTTCATCCCGCAAACAAGCAAACCGGCCCCATGAACATACGCCTCCACAGTCAAAAATATATCCCCCCAGCGGCAGATCAGGCGACGGGTCGGTTGGGAGTAGTACTAACAAGAAGTCGCATCTAAAGTAACACGCGGACCCTGCATGGGAAGCGGGAATAACGCGTAGAAGAAGAAGAAGACGAAAGAATTTGTGAGAAAAGACCTGGTTTGCAGAAGAAAAAATCATCTTTCATCAGGATAATGCACCTGCCCACAAAAGTGTTTTGGCAATGGGAAAATTAAGGAATCTGCACTATGAATTGTTCGAACATCCATCCGATTCCCCAGACTTGGCTCCCTCTGACTTCTATCTCTTCCCAAAACTAAAATGCTTCCCCGCTGGTCAGCGTTTTTCTTCGAATAAAGAGGAGATTGCAGCTGTAGAGGAGTATTTTGCAGATCTTACTGAGAACCACTACAGGGAAGGGATAATTGCTTTGGAGCATCGATGGAATAAATGTATTAGTCTTACGGGAGATTATGTTGAAAAATAGAAAGAATTTTGAAATTATAAATTTGTTTTTTCATTGTTAGATGGTAACTTTTCAGACCACCCTAGTATACTGAAGAATATTGATGAGAATCCACTTCCTTGAATGAGACCTCTATTGATTTAAATTTTTTCGGTTGTTTCATTATTACTTTTAATTTTAATATAGCTTTCTTCCATTATATTTGCTATTGCTTGTGTGGTTTGAGTTGGATCTTTCGATTCACACAGTATGTTCATTAATTTTTTTCTGTTCATTTGATTTTATGCTTTCTCATAATCCAGAAAGGTTAAATTATGCTGGCAGGTTAAATTCTATTCTTTTTTCTATAATTTGTTTGAGTGTAAATGTGGGATCTATGCAGGATCTTTCTTTCTAAATCCGCTTTGTTCTACTCCAATAATTTTCTCTGCCATGGTGTTAATTTACTTTTACCTAGATATGTTTTATAGCACGTATTCAATAAGGATATTCCTCTGCAGTTTCCGCAATCCTTTCTCTTTTTGAATATGTTTATGGCTATTGCTTTCATTCATTCTTGTGGGATGTTTCCTTCTTCCCACATTTTGTTTAGGAATTTAATTAATCGTAACTGAAAGGTTTAAAGCAGAGGTGTCCAACCTTTTAGCTTCCCTGAGCCACATTGGAAGAAGACGAGTTGTTTTGGGCCACACATAAAATACACTAACACTAACGATAGCTGATGAGCAAAAAAACGTAGAATATATAGTTAACATATTTAAGTAATTTACACTTCATTAATTCATGAATTTTTTATTATGAAAGTAAAAGATATGAAGACAGCAACATGAAATTATTGAGATGATTGACATTGTTTTTGAGACACCAATGCTTCGATATTTGGTTCGATGGGAGTAGTTGCAATTCATGAATTTTTTATTATGAAAGTAAAAGATATGAAGACAGCAACATGAAATTATTGAGATGATTGACATTGTTTTTGAGACACCAATGCTTCGATATTTGGTTCGATGGAAGTAGTTGCAATTCATGAATTTTTTATTATGAAAGTAAAAGATATGAAGACAGCAACATGAAATTGTTGAGATGATTGACATTGTTTTTGAGACACCAATGCTTCGATATTTGGTTCGATGGAAGTAGTTGCAATTCTCAGTGAGTTCTGAAGGTGCTCATCATATATTTTGGTTCTAGTTTTATTCTTCGTGTGCTTCATTCTTGAAAATAGCTGCTCACAAATGTAGGTGCTTCCAAATAGCGATCACATGAATAAGGCATGATTGTGAAGCGAGGATACATCTTCCCTGAGATGTATCCTCGCTTTCAGTGGACATGATCAAATTTTTTAAATATGAATGTCAGATTGTAGGTCTATGCATTCCATTTGAAAATTTGCAGGTAATATGTTTATGTCGACTGAAAATGGAGTCGCGAATATACCAAAAGATTGATGATTTTTCCGGAAATCTTGAAACCTGTTCTCAAATTCCTGTATCAAATCGAAAAGCAAGGATGCATATTTTTCGTTGTTCACAGGACCGTGTTTAGCCAACGTTTCGAAATGCATAAAATTGTTTGCCTTAATTTGAGATTGCCATAGTTTCAGTTTCATTTCGAACGCTGTTACAGTTTGAAACATTGTATTGATCAGTTGATTTTCACCTTGAAGACACATATTTAACTCATTTAAATGAGCGATCAAGTCTACTAAAAATACCAAATCTGTGAGTCAGTTTTCATCGTCAAGTTCTGGCACAAATTTTGTTTTTGATTCCATAAACGACTTGATTTTATTTCGCAAATCATAAAATCTTTTCAACATTTTACCTCGACTTAACCATCATTTACTTCTGAAAAGTAAATGATGTCCCCATAGTCAGCATCCATAAATTTAAGGAATTCCTGGAAATGATTCAATCCCTTGGCCATTATGAAATTTACAGCCTTGATGACAATCTGCATGACGTTATTCCATCTTTAAAGCTTTTGCGGATAAATTTTCTTGGGGTACTATGCAGTGATATTTCATCATACGTAAATTTTGGTAGGCAATTGCATCGTCTTCTATTAATTTTACAAGTTCATCTCTTTTACCTATCATCGCTGGGGCACCGTCAGTAGCTATACCAGAATATGTTCACAATGGACAAAGAAAATCGCTTTAACGTATTTATCACTGCTTCTCTTAATTTAGTTGTGTCTTTCAATGGCACTAAAGAAGCCATTTCTTCAATGATATTATATTCGTCATCAATATGTCTAATAAAAATTGTCAATTGAGCTGTATCAGTACTTTCGTCTATCGCCAAAGAATAAAATTTAAAATTAACAGTTCTACTCTCCAAACCTTTTTCGATAGATTTTCCTGTTTCATCAATTCGCCTGGCTATATTCTGTTGAGACAAACTAATTTTATAAAAATTCCTTTTTTTTATCAGGGCAAATTATATCTGCCATGTTTTCCATATATTGCTCACCATCGGCATACTGTTTTGATTTTTTTGCTATCAGGTTTGCAACCACAAACTAGCTTTTACAATAGACCCGTTTCAGTTGTTATTTTTTTAAAAAAAAACTTTGTTGAGATGACAGACTTTTATTTCAGTTTTGCTATTTTGTCTTTACGACACATTTCTTCATACGCACTAAATTTCGCAGCATGTTGTTGCATGTAATGCCTTTTGAAATTGTAGTCTGAAACCTGGCAAAAATTCCCTACAAATTAAGCAGATTGCCTTAGTATTTGCCTCGACAAAAAAGTAGTCATCTGTCCACTTTTCGTAGAACAATCTTCTTTCTTCTATAATTTTTTTTTTTTTTTTTTGGTTCGATTTTCTTTGGAGACGCTGTGGAAGCCAATGTGGAATTAAAAAAAAAAATAGATTGAAAATTAGAAAGCAAGGTTTAATAATCACCAAATCGCCGAATTTTTACTACTAAAAAAATTACTCGCCACAAACACACGTAACGTCTGCACCTTTCTTCGGTGTCAACTCGACTGTTTACAATTGCACACTGAAAGCTGTACCAGCGTACCCATGGCGCACATAGAGAGATATCTATTGCCTGCAAGAATTGCCGCCCTAACTACTCGCATGGGCGGCAATTTTGAATAAATACAATTATTTGAGAATGATTTTATGAATCTCTCATTGTTAAAGAATGTTAAATTCAAAAATTCATCGCTTATAAATTAATAGCATGTTAAAATTGTATTTGTAGTATTATTAATGGTATTTTTAGTCGCAATCTCATAAAGTTTGTAATTTTACGATTTTTTGTTGGGCCGCATTCATAGCCGTCCTGGGCCGCATGCGGCCCGCGGGTTGGACAAGCCGGGTTTAGAGCTGTATTTGTATAGTTCTGAATTTATTCCATCTTCTCCTGTAGTTTTTCTATTTTTTAGTTTTTCCAATATTTTCTTAAGATCATTTAACTGTATTGGTTCTTCATTTGTTTCTTGACTTATCACTTGTTTTATTTCAGTTTGATTATTATTGTTCAAAGAAGCTGGGTGGAGTTATTGGTCCATTCTTTTGTGAAGGGGTTTTATAATTGTAGATCATCCTTTGTTTTCTCAGTCATTCTTTTAATGATTTTATACCTCTTTAGTTGAGGTCCATTTATGTCATGCTTTAATCTTGATACACATTTTCCAAGTCTTGACTTCTGAATTTCCTGGTTTCTTTTCTTGTTATTGCTCTGATTCTTTTATATTCTATTTGATTTCCTATGGTTCTGTCGTCAAACCATTTATGGTAAGTTTCTTGGATTTCAGGATCTGAATCCTTTCCTTTTAGTTCGCAGTTTCGTTCCTATGCTTCATATGCTGCTTGTTTTAGTATTTCTTTAATGCTTTGCTATTCATTTTCTATATCTGTGTCTTCATTTATTTTCTTTGTATATTCCGGTAAGCTCTCTGTCAGTATATTCCCGTAAACTCTCTGGTCAAATTTCGTGCGAAACGTTCATAGTTTCTGCATTCGGATTTGAAATAATGCTGGATTTAATATTCACTTGATTTATATAATTTTGTTTCACCGAAATGAAGTCTTTTGTCTCTTTATTTTAGTAAATGTCTTTGTATGATTTGTAAGTCTTCTGTGATATAGTTCTCTGATACTATCTTGCTGTAACAGTTCTATCTTAAATTGCTCCTGCTTTTGTTTTTGTGTTCTTGTATTGTTTCTATCTCTCTGGTTCTGGATCTTAATAGTACTGATTAATAAATAGTGCTCTGAGTCAATATTTCATTCTCTGTATACTCTGCAATTTCTTGCTATCTTCTTTAGTTTTTTCCCACTATTATATAGTCAATGATGCTTTTATATCCTCTGTCTTCCCATGTATATATTTATTATCAGAGGTATTAAGGATATTGAGCATGGAATCACGGAAGCCACCTAGTAGCCAGTGTTACCTTTTTCCGCTTCCCACATTTTGAAGTTTCAAACAGCGATCATAGTGCAGCGTGTGACTGGTTGCTGTTTGTAATAATAGAAGGTAGGTAAGTTAGTGTGCTTAGTAGGTATAAGAAGTTAATTACTTATATAGGAAATGAAAATTAAAATAAATTGTGAGAGTTTCGAATTGTATTAAAGCGGTTGTTAAGTCTTATTTACATATGCAGTTTTGATGTGATCCTAAGTGCAATGCACAAATTTCGATAGGTTGGTTTATTTTTCATATAATAAACCTATATGTACTTTTCGGACAACTTTTTAAACTTCACGTAACTTGAGTGTCACATATCAGTGCACAATCTTGAACTTTAAAACAAAGGAGTTGCTTGGGATCATGCCACAAGATGTAGTAGTTTAGATTCTGGTTCTTGCATTTATCTTAATCAGCTACATTAGAAGAACGCTGATTGATTATTCGTTACTTTTTTTTTTTTAAATGCCATAATGGTAATTGCTTTTGGTGAATCAGTGTATCACTTTAAAATCAATTTATCAACATGACATAAGTTACTGTACGTTATTATTATTATTATTATTTGACACTTCCAGGAAGTCCATCGACTCATCCCGGGAGGAAACCTGCTCTACAGCTCTGTCTCCACCAACTCAATCAACCAACTGACCGCAACTACATCAACACCATTTACCACCGATGACCACCATCACTGGTATTTCCACAATCACAAACATCCATGCCCATGGTAGGATTCGAACCTGCAGCCTTTTGGCTGGAGTGCGGATATGCTAAATACTTGGCCAGCAGGCTGGCAGGTTATAGGAAAGATGGGTAGGGAAAATCGCATTGTAATTGATTGGAGAGGAAAAAAACATAAAAATCAACTTTGCAATCAAAGAAACAAAAAGTTAATCCTCAGACAAAAATGGATTGCATTGTTTTGAATTATTACCAAGGATTTTATTATTATACAGGCATCTCCATGGAGTCATAAGACTCATCATGGGTGATCCGTTATCCACGCACTAGACGAAGCACTCACAGCCACCCCTACAACCCATTCACTACCCTCCAAACAAACAAAAAAAAAAATGTTGTCCTAACACCCTTACTAACCACACACTTACACAACTTCACTGGTGATCTCTTGTTCTCTCCTTTCTTGCCATGTATTGAAAAACATCCTCAGTGTCAGTTCTATAAAACCCCTTTAATTTAATGCCTCTATCATAACTTCTCTTTTTCACTTGTCAACTAATTTTTGAAGCTTTCAGACGATGAATCTATTTTCATAGGATAGAGAGAATTTCATAGGCCTGCAACAATCTCTGACACTTGCCTCTGGATCTGCTCCACAACCACACCCAAGTTCCTGGCCGCCGCAGTTTTCTGCAGTTCAGTTCCATCTTGTGGGATGTAAAACCTAGGTTCATGGGTGGAAAAACTGTGCCACTTCTGTATCACATCATCTAATTTGCCTTCAGTTAGAAGCCTCATTCATATAATGGTTCTTTTCATCTCATTACTCAGTTTAGAACTTGGTAAGGGAAAATAGGTACATAATGGTACCAAAACTAGTTCCAAAATGTATTGGGAATAAAAAAAAAAGAATTGTTGGAAAATATATTAGTGTTTTCCATGTTGTGATGGAGAAGAATTATATAGATGGAATTTATTGTAGGGAAAGAAGGGTAGGGATCATATATCTAAAATCTAGATTACCATCTTTTTTGTTTGTTTTTTTAATATATTTATCCCACACATGAGAGGCACAAGAACCGATAGCACATCAGTTGCATGTGTGAGGTGCAGATGAGGACTGAGAAAGAAGAAACCTATTGACGTTCTTCTTAAAGAGCTTCTTTAGGTTGAAATTGTTGGGAAAAACATCATGAGGAAGGTTGTTCCAGAGGTAGATGGAATAAATGAGAAGAAGAAGCAGGTTTGATGAATTTGTAGTTGTACTACAAAAGGGTTCTTGAACAACAGCTACTCTAGTTTTAACAGGTCCAGTAGTAACTGGAGGAATAATGTTTGCCAGTTCACTGAAGCAGTGACCATGGAAGTACCTGTAGAAGAGAAGCTGAAAGATTGCTTCTGTGAGATAGAGGTTGAAGTGAGCCTGTGAGTCATCAATGAACCAAATTACTCTCATCTAGACTGCATCAAGAATTTTTAAGGAGGTGTTAGGTGCACCATCCTAGATGTGTGTACAAGTATTCAAAGGATGTGAGGATTTGGGATTTATATAGTTAGTAGCTTTGGGGGGGTTAATAATAGCTCAAGAAGCTATTAACTTATATAGTTAATAGCTTCTTGAGCAGAAAAAGGGTGCTTAGTTTTTTAGAAGTAGAGGAAGCTATTGATGTGATGTGTTTGTGCCAAGAGAGGTTGGAGGTAAGTGTCAGTCCAGGGTGAGAGACTTCATACTGTTTGGCGATGTGTGTATTATGGAAACTGAGGGAAGGTGAGCCGAGATTCCTTTTGCACTAGAAAAGGCAGGACTGCATTTTGGTGGCATTGAAGGTGACTAGGTTATCCTTGCCCCACTGAAGGATGGTATGGATAAGTGATTCACTTTGCCATTTACTGTTCCTAAGAAGAAATAAAACAGTTGCAAAAGGCATCTGCCATCTCTGAAATGCTGTTAGAGAAGTACAGTATCCTCAGCAATATAGGCTGACTGGATGCCATACCATACCTGACCTCCAGCTGGTTGCAGGTTTGAATACTGCCTTAGGCATGGATGTTTTAAAATAATTTTTAAATGATGTTTGTAAATGTCTGGGTAGCATATGAATTTCATCATGTGGTATGACTGCTGTCCTGGTTATTGGAAGTCTGATGTGGCTTGAAAAAACTGCCATGTTTGGTCTCTAAAACAGGATTTATGGATTATGTATTATATATAATTAAAAACTTTATATGATCATACATCTGAAATCTAGATTATTAAGTGGTTCATCTTGCCATTTCCCTAGCCTCTGCTCTTAGCGAATGTACTGATTATAATACTTCAGCTAAAGTTTTAGCTTTGAGTGGACATTTAAAAGAAAATTTTCTGTATAACTCATCTGTGGCTGATGAATACACATCCGATTGTGTTGGTGCAGCATCCCCATGAACATGACATATCATTAAGCATTGCAGAGTGCATTTTTCAGATGTTTATTTGGATCACAAAATGAAGGTTATATAAATATGGAAATAGAAACAGAATAAGCAAAGCTGGTATAGTGGGGAGCTAGCTGAATAAATTTATATGGAATAAGAGACAAATTAGGTAAAACACTAAACTAGGAGTTACAAGTTAGAGTACAAATCAATTTTAACTTATGGATCTGACAGTTGAGTTAGAAATATTAGAAATAAAGCACTTGATCAGAGATTAAAGACCATATATATATGGTCTTTAATATGCATTTTCTCTTTAATTTTCTCAGAACTCATATATGTATGAGTTCTGAGAAAATTTAGCAGCCTGAACAGATGGCATAAGTGGCAGAATTATTTTATTATTATTATTATTATTCAGGCCTCCATGGAGTCAAAAGACTCATCGTGGGAGGTCCTTCCTAAGAACATAAAGTCTGTCAAGACTCATCGAGGGGAGGTCCCCCTCCCCAAGAAACACAAAGTCTATCATACCACTCCTTAAACTCATTGACCGTTCTCGCCCTCACCACTCCATCAGGCATTGCATTCCACGGCTCAACCATCTTCCCCGCAAAGAAACCACTCCTCACCCTCTTGCTCACAGTTTCCTTTCGTAAATTCCAGGGATGGCCTCTTGTCATACATCCTTCCTGCTGTTCAACCAAGCAAAAGAACTCCCCAGTGTCAACCCTGTAACCACCTCTCAACAGTTTAAAAGTCTCAATCATATCACCTCTCCTTCTATCCACCAAACTCTGCAGTCCACATTCCCTCAGCCGATCCTCATAACTATCCTTGTACAGTCCTGAAACCATCTTTGTCATCCGTCTTTGTATCCTTTTCACAGTTAATTTATCCCCTTCAAATCCTGGGGACCAAATCTGAGAACAATAGTCCAGGTGTGGTCTGATCAGAGACTTATACAACGGAATGATAACCCTCTTATCTCTGCAGGTCAGTGTCCTTCTCATAATTGCAGCAATCCTCTGTGTTACCTTTGCAATAGGTCCCCTTAACTTCAGGTTTCTATCAATCATCAACCCCAGATCTCTTGTCTCCCCTACTTCCTCCAGTATAACTCCTCCCAGAGAGTATGCAGCATCCCATCGATGTTTCCCAAACCTCAAGACCTTACATTTTGCCATTAAACTGACACCCCATTCATTTGCCCATCTATCTAGCTTATTCAAATCCTCTTGCAGGGCTACTACATCTGCACTATTACTAATAATCCTTCCCAGCTTCGCATCATGTGCAAACAACTGAATATCCCCTTGCAATCCATTGGCAATGTCATTGATATAAAGGTTAAACAATATAGGTCCTAGTATTGAGCCCTGTGTGACCCCACTTGTAACCCTCTGTCTCCTTGAAACTGCTCCACCATACACAACTCTCTGATACCTATCAGACAGCCAATCCTGTATCCAGTTGACCAATCTGACATCCAGACCCATGTGCTGCAACTTAAATATCAGCTTATCATGCGGCGCCTTTGCTAAGTCTAATAAACTTGCAGTATATGCCTTTCCCTCATCTAATGTTCTTGTAACTTTATTATAAAAGGCTAGCATATTGCTAAAACAAGAGCGCCCTTTCACAAATCCATGTTGACTCTCACAGATAACATTACCCTCATCTGCCCAATGCTGTATACGGTCCCTCACTACTTTCTCCAAGATCTTAACAACTACTGATGACACACAGACTGGCCTATAATTAGACACTTCCAGTCTGTTACCACCCTTATGCAATGGCACTTTCTTACCTTCCTTTCATTCCCTGGGCACTTTTGCCGAAGCCAGACTTTCATTGAAAAGCCAGGTTAAAGGCACTGTCAAATGAAGATAATGGAAAGGAATTTAACATTGTTGGCATTCAAGAATGTCTGAGCATGGCTAATGTAAGGTGGTATGATCACTTAAACAATGTGTGTGTGTGTGTAAGAGAGAGAGAGGAAAGGCAAAACAGATGTTTGATGCCTAGATGGCAGGAAAGAGACCCAGAAGATGACTAAAATCTAGTCGTCTTCTAGATTGATTCAGTCAGAAATGTATTGGAAGACTGAAATGTTAGATAAAACAAATATTGGAATACTGACAATGATTGACTAATGTGAATGGAAATTGTTGATAAGAGATCAGTAATAATTCCATCTTAATCATGTGGTACTGTCATAGTAGCCTCTACACATCTTGAAGGTACATATCAAGAAATTGATTTTGTGCTGCTTCCTACTTTGTGGCATTTCTACAGCACTGATCATTGTCTCTTTCAGCAAGACAGTGCACCATGTCATAAGGCTGCTGCATGGTTTGTAGACATGAATGCCACCACACTTGACTGGCTTCCACAGAGACCTGATCTCAGCCCTATTGAATCTGTGGGATGAACTGCAGCATTGGGTGAGGTCAAGGGATGTCTGCTCCACAGTTGTCTAGAACCTCATTGTATGCCTGCAGGAAAAATGGGCCAAAATTCCCATTGATGCTATTGTATGGTTGTGGAAAGTATGGCCCATAGGATTGCTATACAGTCATTGCAATGAAAGGCAGTCCTACATCTTATTAAGTTGTGCACTTTGATTAATTTTGATATTAAGACTCCTAGTCCAGTTGTACTCAAAACTTGTGCCCCATAATTGTATCGCATCTACCTAGCAGCACGAAGAAGCAGGCCTTCAAGTCTGTACCTAAAAAAGGAGACAAAAGCGATGGAGAAGATTAATAACAGTTAGCTTCTTCACTACCTGGCAATTTATGAATTAATTAGCAATCACCAATATGGAGTCTGCCATTCTCCTTCTACATTTGACATCACTCATCAAATCCACCTTTCTACACAGATGATGGAAAGATTTGGAGAAAGCCATTGTTCTGGCAATTTCAAAGGCATTCAGTTGTGTCTGGCATTGAGGCTTGCTGAACAAGCTAGATCTTATGGCTTCCCTCTTGCACTTTGTGATTGATTTGGATTCCAGCTTCCTCGCTTGTAATTTGTTGCATGTTATGGTGCCTTATAGACTTCAAATCCTATTCACAGTTATGCCAATGACAGTATTCTTCATTCCTTTTCCTCATTTGAGAAGCTCTAGTACCCAAATGATAGAAACCTCAAGATCTTCCATAATCAATGATTTGAATACTGATCTTCTCACATCCTCAAATGGGGGGGGGGGGGGGGGAAGATAACTTATTAAATTTCAGTGCCATAAAAAGTCAGGCCTACTTATCACCCACAAGAAAGAACTTACTTCCTTCCCACTCTTGATGTTCCAATTTCTTTTCAACATCAGCTTTTTCTTTTTTGGGCTGACTGTCACATCTGGTCTATTCTGGTACAAACAAATACATAGCATTCTCAGCTAAAAACTTTGTTCTTTTTCATTTGAAACATTTCTTCTCTTCTGCTCAGCTCCTAAACTTGAGAAGTCTTGAATTCGACCAACTTTGGAATATTATTCTCACATTTGGGGTGTTGCATCCAAAAACTTCCTAGGATATACAGGAGAAGGTGCTCCATTTAATGGATAACCCTTAGCTCACAGACTTCCTTCAGTCACTCTCTCACATAGGCACTCTCTTTCTGCACTATGCCATTTCTATAGGTATTTTCATGAACATTGCTGCTTTGAATTGGCCACTACCATTCCTCCATTTTATTTAACCAGAACTAGAGTAGCCACTGGCCAATACCTATACACTGTCCAGTTCCAAATATGTCAAACAAACTTATCATCTTCTTCATTCTGTCTGCCCCTCTATTCTTTGGGACAATGTTCCCATAATGTTTTTTCCACTGAGCATAACCTCCAACTCTTTATGACTTTCAAATTAAATAAGAACAGAAACAGTGATGTTCGTGAACTGCATGTACATGATGTAGAGTATCATGGTTTAATTATATTAAGGTTTTAGTAAAAATGGAATCTTTTTAATATTTATGAAGAAGATATGCCACACACCACCTATTCAGAAATATTAACAGTTTATAGTCCATAAGTTCTCATTAAGGTAGTAAAATTGATATGAATTTCAGCATTCTATGAGAGTGCAAGGATTAACCTCCCAACCTGACCTTGATATGTGTACATGGCAAGGTTGCCGTAGATGCAAAGCACTCATTAAAATTACTATACCATTGATATTCTATTATTGAAATGATATCGATACAATGTTGGATACATATATATATATATATTTTTTTTTTTTTTTTTTCCCTACATGAACGTTTTGGTGGTTGTGAGGGATGAAATCTATTTAATCATAATAAATTGGTAGATGCTGTAGAATAAACAAACTACAGCAAAAAAGATCATTTTCTAGTATATTCCTTTGAAGAGTATATCTGACATGTTAATCATATTACACTTTACACTGTACATCATAACTCGCACAACTGAACATAAACTAATCTCACTTTTGGGGGCATGTCCGGACAATTTGTCGTGGGGAAAATTCATTGCACGAACTGTTGATCGCAGAAAATGTTATTCACTAGAAAATTGAAATGATATTGCATTTATACCAATATGTAGTACATGCAGTGCAAGATAAATTTCACAAAATATAATTTTATTATATATCTATGTATTAGTCTGCATGATTAGTTGAGTGGCTGATTGCTTCGCAACCATATGCCTGGGGAAAGAGTGTCCTGGGTTCGATTCCCGTCACTGACGTGAGGAGCTTAGGATCATTCTAAGACATAGCCAAGTTAGCCGCTCTTGGGCAAGGACTTCAGGTTTTTCTGCACAGTTTATCTTTGGTTTTTCCTCCCGCAAGCAGGCAAACCTAACTTGAGAACATAATGCTTCTACAAACATAAGTTACACTGGAGGCCTAGGGCCAACCACATTATTATTTTTATTATTATTATTAGACACCTCTAGGGAGTCCAAAGACTCATCGAGGGAGGGTACTTGCTCTACAACTCTTTCTCCGCCACTCAATCCACCAACTGACCACAACTATACCAATGCCATCTACTGCCACCCATCATCACTAGTATCCTCATATAACGGTTGCAGTTTTAAGGAATAGAAACCCTCAACAATGTAAAGGTAAAAGAGGGAAAGATCTATGTATCGTATATTTAGATTTTCATATTTTTATTCTTATACAGTGAAGGTAATATTTTATTGGTCGGCGAGTTTTTAATATCTGTTTCATCTTAAAAAGGTATAAATATTATTATTATTATTATTATTATTATCTTAGACCTCCAGGGAGGGCTGTAAATTACCCAATCCAGCTATTTATACCTTCCCTTAAATTCATTTACACTAGATGCACTCACTACCTTAAGGGTAAATTATTCCACTTGCTCACTGCTCTCTGAGAGAAAAACCTAGCTCTTACCCCTTTCTTGACTGAGAACAACCTTAACTTTCATGGATGCCCCCGTGTTCTCTCCCCACCTTCCATATAACGAAAAATTTCATCATTTGAAATGCTATAACACCCATTCAAATGTTTATAGACCTCTATCATATCACCCCCTCTTTCTCCTGTTAACCAGAGTCTGTAATCCACATACTCGCAATCTGTCCTCATAATCTAAATCCCATAATCTGGATATAATCTTTGTAACCCTTCTTTGCACCCTTTCCACAGCTTCTTTATCCCCTTGGAACCTGGGAGACCAAATCTGTGCACAGTAATCCAAGTCTTATAAATATTCTTTTCTTATGTTTTTTTACTTTGATACTACTGGTTCTGTTAATGGAATATTAATATTTACAAAATTATAACTGCAACTGTTATACGAGGATAAGATGGTTGGCCTCCCATTGTATCTTATGTCTGTAGAAGCGATATGTTCTCAAGGTCAGTTTGCCTGCTAGCAGGAGGAGTAAAAAAACTCATAGCCAGGTTAGCCAGTCTTGGGCGAGGACTGCAGGAGAAAAACCCTGCAGTCCTCACCCAAGACTGGCTAACTCAGCTATGTCGGAGAAAGATCCTAAACTCCTCATGTCAGCGATGGGAATTGAACACAGGAAACTCCTTTCCCAGGCATATGGTTGCGAATCAACCAGCCACTTGGCTAACCATGCAGACTCATACATAGATACATAATAAAATTATATTTTGTAAAATTTATCTTGCGCTGCATTTACTTTTCATATATCGCTAACAATGCAATATTATTATATAGCACCTCCAGGGAGTCCAAAGACTCATCGAAGGAGGGTACCTACTCTACAACTCCATCTCCACCAATCACAACTACCTTCATCATTTACACCAACGCCATCTACCGCCGACTACCACCACTAGTATTTTCACTGACAAACATCCATGCAAACGGCAGGATTCGAACCTGCAGCCTTAGGCTGGAGAGCAGATATGCTAACCACTCAGCCAACCAGGCCTGCAATATTATTTCAATTTTTTAGCAAATAATATTTTCAGCAAATCTGAAAACAAACCCCAACTCAACATCACCAGAGTTAAAGATCGGTACTATCAACATGAGAAGCCTGAATGGCAAAGAAATGGAGCTAGCTGAGGAATTAGATAAGTACCAGATCGACATAATAGGGGTGACTGAAACAAAAAAGACCAAAACTGGTGAGATCTTTCTGAGCAATAAATACAAAATGTTATATTCAGGCAATGACAATCAAGGAAAAGAAGGAGTAGCCATAGTATTCAACACAAAATATGAGGCTAATCTTCTTGAATGGCAGTCAGTCTCAAGTAGAGTAATGTGGGCAAATATGAGAATGGGGAACTGGACAATGAGACTTATTTGTGCCTATGGTCCCACAGAAGGTTCTACTAAGGTAGAAGTGGAGGAATTTTTTGAGGCTTTAGAAAAAGCAACTGACACAATGAAAAATGAAAAGTTGGTCCTTGTTGGGGATCTAAATAGTAGAGTAGGAAATGATTGTGAGACATACAAAAATATTTTGGGAAAATTTGGAGAAAAGAGCAAAGCTAATAATAATGGCAAATATCTGTTGGATTTCTGCTCAGGACATGGACTGGTTATTACTAACACCATGTTCCAACATAAAAATGTGCACAAATTCACATGGAGAGAAGAGGCTAGGAATAAGAAAAGTCTCATTGACTATGTTATTGTTGATAGTGATGTTTTCTCCCTGGTGCAGGACACCAGAGTGTACAGAGGATTTGAAATTGGAAGTGATCACTATTTAGTCTTGAGCAGGATAAAATTGAATTTCATATTGAAAAGAATAACATGTAAGAAAGTTTTAAAGCGAATTAAAGTTGAGCAGCTCTCAGATGTGAACTGTAGACTAAAATACAGAAAGATTATTGAAAAGAAAATGAAAGAGTTTGAGAACAGGAATCAAACCTTGGAGATTCAGTGGCAAACTCTGAAGGAAACATTGATTGATTCTGCCAGAGAGGCATGTGGTGAGGTTGTGTGCAAGGATAAAAAAATCAGAACTCCCTGGTGGACACAGGAAGTTAAAGAGGCATTGAAGGAAAAGAAGAAAGCATATCAAAAGTTCCTGGCAAATAAGTCAGCTTTTACTCTTACAGAATACAGAGACAAATGTAAGAAAGCTAAACAGTGTGTAAAACTAGCTAAACAAAAGTCATGGGAGGACTTTGGCAAGAATATAGAAAATAAATATCAAGAAGGTGGCAAAATATTCTGGAGGTTGTTGAAGAAGCTTAGGAATGGAGGAAAAAGTGCTGTAAAAGGAATTAGAGATGATAAAGGTGAAATGAAAACAGGAGAAAAAGATATCCTTGAAATATGGAGTAATTACTTTGAAAAACTGCTAAATGAAACAAGCAGTGATGACAGCACAGTGATAAAAAACACTGACCAGGCATGCAGTCAGGAATACATATCCATACTTGAAGTAGAAAAAGCCATCAAAGGCTTGAAATGTGGAAAGGCAGCAGGAGTAGATGATATTCGACCAGAAATGCTGAAGTATGGTGGTATAAGAGTCTTACAGTGGCTGCACTGCATAGTTCAGAAAGCCTGGACAGAGGGACGAATTCCCGATGATTGGAGTAGAGCTCTCATAGTACCCATATATAAAAAGGGAAATAAAACTGAATGTGAGAATTACAGAGGTATTTCCCTACTGAGTGTTCCTGGCAAGATCTATGCAAGTATACTTGAGAAACGGTTGAGAAGAATTGTGGAAGAAAAGCTTGGTGAAGAACAAGCTGGATTCAGGCCAAATAGAGGCTGTCAGGATCAGATCTTCACTTTACGACAAATAGTCGAGAAAGCATGGGAATATAACAAAGATCTGTATTTAAGCTTTGTCGATTTGGAAAAGGCATATGACAAGGTGCCAAGAGAGAAGCTATTCAATACACTGCAGTTATATGGTGTCAATGGGGCATTATATCAAGCAATACTTAGTCTTTATTTGAGTTGTGAGTCAGCAGTTAGAATTGAAAGAAGTACAGGAAGATGGTTTAATGTTAAATCTGGTGTGAGACAAGGATGTACATTATCCCCTCTGTTATTCATTATCTATATGGATCACATTATGAAGGAATGTGGTATTAAACCTGATATCAAAATTGGAGATGTTAATATCAGCTCTTTGCTTTATGCGGATGATGTTATACTTCTAAATAAATCCGCTACAAGTCTGCAAGATTCTCTGACTAAATTGAATAGCTGTTGTAATAGATATGGTATGAAGGTCAGCAATAAAAAGACAAAGACAATGAAAATAGGCAGAATCATTGAAAATGTCAACTGTGCTGTGAATGGAGAACCTGTGGAACAAGTAAAACATTTCAGCTACTTAGGCACAATTTTTAGTGAAGATGGTAAACTAAATATAGAAATAGACAACAGAATCAGCAAAGCTGGTGTCGTGGGAAGTCAATTGAATAAATTCATATGGAATAAGAAAGAAATTAGTCGGAACACTAAATTAGCTGTATACAAGACTGTGTTCAAACCAATTTTAACTTATGGATCTGAGAGCTGGGTCAGAAGTAAAACACTTGACCAAAGACTAGAGACCGCAGATATGAGAGTCCTGAGAAAGATTAGAGGCGTGAACAGATGGCATCAATGGCAATATCATATTAAAAATGAGGATATTAGGAAAGAACTTGACATTGTCAGCATCCAGGAATGCGTTAGCAGAGCTAATCTCAGATGGTATGGTCACTTAAATAGAATGGGAGAGGAAAGATTAGCAAAACAAGTGTTCTCTGCCAAGTTGGCAGGAAAACGACCCAGAGGAAGACCAAGATATAGGTGGATTGATACGGTACAAAGTGCCTTAGATGATAGAAATATAAGATCTGACAATGTTGGAGTCTTGACAAGTAACAGACTGATTTGGAGGAAAATTGTAGATAGGAAGTTAGTAATGATGTAATTTTTTCATGTAGTACTGTCATATCCTGTACACCCCTTGAGGGTACATGGCAGGAATTTGATGATGATGATGAATATTTTCAGCAAATTTTTTCATGAGCTATTTATTCATCACGATTTATTCATTGCACGATGAAATTTTCTGTGATGAAATTTTCCTTGCGACGAATTTTCCCCGCGATGAATTGTCTGTGAACCCTTTGGGGGTGTAGACATTAGTTGGTATTACTTAGGTGTGTGTTTCTGATAGATTACTGCAGTACTATATGTGCAACAAATAGTTCTGAAACTTATGAACTGCACTGTGTACCTACACCACCACTAGCTGCTATCATCAACAACCAGTATCATCTGTTTTAAAATTGGAAGAATGATATAAATAAAAGGAAACAAATTATCTAATGCCATTGAAAATTAGGTTATTCAACACAAGTCATTTTTTTTAATTTTGAACATTAACTGTGATAGGTGGTAGAGGTGGCTTAGTAATCAGTCTTATAAAAAAAACTCTTGACTTTACATTTGCAACTTTTGACAGGTCGAAAGTATTTTTGGAAACAAATTAAGAGCTGTAATTTTTTCCTAGATGTTATTATTAATATGAATATTCATGATTTATTTTAATGGTACTAACAACACTAAATGAACTATTTTATTGGGGGGAAAAATGTTTTAACTGGCCTATATTGCACTGAACACAAAGCAGCATGTTATAGTTTGCACGTGACAAATTTTGTCCATTACAGATTTGAATCGTTTCACTTACTCATTGTTGCTTGTAAACTATAACATGCCGTCATAGTTAATAAATATCTTTTTTTTTTTAAATAGTTTGTTTTGTGTTTTTAATACTATTAACATAATTCTGTCACTTTTTTTAACAGTTAAGGTATTGTTTTGTTACTGTCGAATTGCAAATGATTTTAATATGCACACATGCAGAAGATACTGTGCTGTGGCCAAGGAAAGGTGCTGTTAAGCAGCTGAATACAATAATCAGCTAATTTTGGCTTGTGTTATAAGTGTTGCTTGAATGACCATGTAATATGTTGTTACAGATATGAAGTACTTGAACGTAATTTAATTCAAGATAATTTGATTTTTTTCTCAAATATTAAAGTTTTCTGTTATGAGTTTTAGCAGTTTGTTTGGAGTCTATTCTTGGAAAAAAAATTTTTGAGGAAACATGTTTTTTTTTAGTAAAGTATAAAAGAAATTCAGGTAATTGAAATATTTTAAAAACTGTTCGGAGATTATTCGAATAATCAAGTAAAATTCATTCTAGAAAAAACACCTCATATAAAAAAAAAAGTGAGCTAAGTTCTGAGAAAGTAAAGTTGGTGATATTTACAATGGTACTTGGCAGATGTGTTAATGGTATCATTGTAGTTTTTCTTTTTTAAAAGGAACTGGCTGACAAATAACTGAAATCTGTGATCTGAAATCTATGGTCTTCTATTTCTTCCCTCACAACCCTTTTCATTTTGATCCAGTCGTACAGCATAAGATGCAACTATGTTAATTTTTTTTTTTATAAGCTGTGGGATGATGGGACCTGTAAAACTTAATGTGCAACAGACGTATTACAAAACTGACACATCGGTTTTCCCTCGACCACTGTGTTCAAGTTCAGTCTCAATGCTGATTATTTCCTTATTACTAAACACTCGTAAGTTTTTTACATATCAAGTGACAAAGAACTGACAAACTGCTGTCTTGTGATGGTATTATTGCCCTTACATTCACATTTTTATGGGATAACTGATATAAAGTAAAATATAAAGATTAAACAAAATATACATATATTGTTTAACCTTTATATCAATGACATAGCCAGTGGATTGCAGGGGTGATATTCAGTTGTTTGCGGATGATGTGAAGCTGGGAAGGATTATTAGTAATAGTGTAGATGTGGTAGCCCTGCAAGAGGATTTAAATATGCTAAATAGATGGGCAAATTAATGGGGGTGTCAGTTTAATGCAGCAAAATGTAAGGTCTTGAGGTTTGGGAAACATCGATGGGATGCTGCATACTCTATGGGAGGAGTTATACTGGAGGAAGTAGGGGAGACAAGAGATCTGGGGTTGATGATTGATAGAAACCTGAAGTTTAGGGGACATATTGCAAAGGTGGTGAAGGTAACACAGAGGATTGCTGCTATTATGAGAAGGACACTGACCTGCAGAGATAAGAGGATTATCATTCCGTTGTATAAGTCTCTGATCAGACCACACTTGGACTATTGTTTTCAGATTTGGTACCCAGGATTTGAAGGGGATAAATTAACTGTGGAAAGGATACAAAGACGGATGACAAAGATGGTTTCAGGACTGTACAAGGATAGTTATGAGGATCGGCTGAGAGAATGTGGACTGCAGAGTTTGGTGGATAGAAGAAGGAGAGGTGATATGATTGAGACTTTTAAACTGTTGAGAGGTGGTTACAGGGTTGACACTGGGGAGTTCTTTCGCTTGGTTGAACAGCAGGAAGGAGTGATGACAAGAGGCCATCCCTGGAATTTACGAAAGGAAACTGTGAGCAAGAGGGTGAGGAGTGGTTTCTTTGTGTGGAGGGTGGTTGAGCTGTGGAATGCATTGCCTGATGGAGTGGTGGGAGCGAGAACGGTCAGTGAGTTTAAAGAGTGGTATGATAGACTTTGTGTTTCTCAGGGGGGGGACCTCCCCTCGATGAGTCTTGACAGACTGTCTTAGGAAGGACCTCCCTCGATGAGTCTTTTGACTCCTTGGAGGCCTGAATAATAATAATAATAATAATAAAGTAGTTGTTAGCATTCATTCGAGAGCACTGGAGAGAAAGCAGAGGAATTGGCAGCTGAGGGAAGAAAAAGATAAGACAGAAATCCACAGGAAAGAGGCTTGTAGAATGTGGCAGAGAGTAGACTTGGTAGAAGCAAGTAAAGAAAGATTGTCTAGAATTACAGTGCTAAAAAATCACAGGAATTATGCCCAAGTCATCCGAATCGAAACTGATGGAAGAATAGCAACCTGGGGTAGTGGCTGGAAGCATAGATTTTGCCCCAAAAAGGTTAAGACAATATGTTTACTAGAACAATTTCTTATTAAAGGAAGTTTATACCAGAATTCTAGCCAGTATGGAATGACTCCTGTTAAAAAGGATTTTGGCTATGATCTTTCTCCAGATCTATTTGCATCTATTGTTTGAAAAATACTTACAGGAGAGTCTGGAAGAGACCATTGCCCAAAGTCCATGCCACAGCCTATTCTCAGAATTATTCCCTAGAGTTCTGCTTCAATATTTACCACAGTAGAGAAGAAAGGAAGATGTAATCAAATCTTTTACTTGACCTTTGGTCAAGTAAAAGGCAATAGAGTTAAGTCTATTCAACTTAACTATTCATCAGTAGGAAGCATATTAACAGTTTAACAGTTTTTATTATTCACATCATGTATACAAATTATACATATACTATTCAACTTGTATAATTATGACAATATTTCACAATAAAATTCAAGTATTACTATCATATTCTGTTGGTACTAATACTTATTTTGGCTATTATTTTATTATGGTTAATAAAGTTTTCTCATATATGCAAGTAGAATTTAATATATTTCACATGGTTTCATAGTTATGATAAGTAACTGGTTTAGAGTAATGTAAGTTAGTTAATGCAAATATGTGTAACCAAGGGCCATAGCCATACTGGTTACTAGAAAAGTAATTAGCTCAAAACAGACACTGAGAGTCTGGGGACCAGACTCTCAGTGTCTGTTTTGAGGGCTCCATTACCAGTTATAATAATGTGATCATCATCATCATCATCATGCATATCAAAGATTTAGGCCTAGCATGCCCTGTTCCGGCCTTAGAAATCATCATTGAATTGTTTAAGAGGACGTCCTGGTTTTCTTTTTCCTAATGGCTTGTACTTTAAGGCTTGTTTTGGTAATCTTTCTGTTTTCATTCTTTGAACGTGTTCCATCCATTTATGTTTATATTTTTTAATTTTTTTTCTATTACTGGTTCTTGGTTTAATTCTTTCATAATTTCTTCATTTCTTTTGTGATCAAATAGGGTATACTTTGCAGTTTTTCTCATAAACTTCATTTCTGCTGTTGTTAATCTTTGTTTGTCTTTTTGTTTTATTGTCCATATTTCGCTTCCATGCATTAAGACTGGTAGGGCTAATGTATTGTATACTTTTAGTATGGTTTTTTTTCGAACTAGGTTTGGTTTAAATATAGAGTTAATCACACCTGTTGTTTTTAAATATTTTGCAATTTTTACGTTTATATCTTTTTCATTTTCATATGTGATCATACATCCTAGGTAATTAAATGAATTCACCTGTTCTAAGATCTTGTTATCTATTATTATTTTTGTTCTTGCTGGATCTTGTCCTTTAAAGGCCAAAATTTTTGATTTTTCCGTTGATATTTTCATACCATAATCTTTGGATATCTCATTTAGATTTAAAATAGCTTTCTGTAGTTTATCTTCAGAATTTGTAATTATTATTTGATCGTCGGCAAAGAGGAGAGTGTTTAAGTTTACTGTAGGAGAAAGTTTAATTCCTTGATGTAAATTTTTATTCCATTTTATTATTATTTCATTTAAGTAGATATTAAAAAGAGTTGCTGAGAGGAGACATCCCTGTTGTCCTCCTTGGTTTATCCCTCTTGTATAGCTCGTGATTTAATCTTATTTGTATTTGATTATTTTCATATATACTTGTGATAGCTTTTAGGATATTATTTGGTATTTGTCTTTCTTTTAATATGTTAAATAATATGTTTCTTTTAACTTTGTCAAATGCTTTTTCAAAGTCGATAAATGCAATATGTGTTTCTAAATTGTATTCTCTTCTTTTCTCTGTTATTAATTTTAGGCAAAAGGCTGGGTCTATACATGATCGTCCTTTTCTAAATCCATTCTGTACTTCTAAAATAAAGTTTTCGGAATATTTCATTAGTTTGCTATTTAAGATTCTGCTATATATTTTGTAACAGGAATTTAGTATACTGATACCTCTATAGTTTTTAGGGTCATTTCTATTACCTTTTTTAAAGATAGGAATCACAATTGCTTTTTTCCATTCTATTGGGGGGGGGGGATACCAGTTGAATAAATTTTATTTAAAAATAATAAGAGTCTTTCTTTGAATCTAGTTCCTGCATATTTATATAGTTCTGAACCTAGTTTATCTTCTCCAGGTGATTTTCCGTTTCTTGTTTCTTTCAGGCTGATTTCTAATTCTTCTTTAGTTATTTGCTTTTCATTTTCGTTAATTGTTTGCCAGTTGTCTTTTTTAAAATATTTGTCTGTCCACAATTCTGTGTAGTAATTTAGAAATTCTTGTAATTTGAATTCAGTGTTTAATTTTGTTTTCTTTGGTATCTGCATTTAAGTGTTTCAAAATTTTATGTACATTGGGTCTTATTTTATATAAATCATGTTCGTTGTAATAATGTACATGTTGATATTTTAATACCTAATTGAATGAACCAATTTGTAAATCAATACCTTAATTGGTTATGATATGAGTTATAATGATCTCTTATACTATACGTTTAAAACAATTGTCAACATTCTTTAATCCCATAAGATAGTTTCTCAATCTTTTTCTGAATACATATGCTGAGGTTATAGATTTAATTTCATTCGGAAGTTTATTATAGCTACTTGTTGCAATGTACTCGAAAGATTTATGAAAAATTTCTTTGTTAGCCTTAGGCTAACAAAGTCCATAGTCTACATTATATACCAAGAAACTTTCAGTGTTTCTTTTTTCATATAACAGACAACCATAGAGATATAGTTTGTGAAATGGTAGAATATGAACGATATACGGATCATTGTTTGAATGTGCGAAGTCGGTAGTAGTTATGGCTCTAATATTCTGTTTTGTATTCTTATTAATGTCACTAATCTCTAAAGAATTAAACTAAAAGTCAGCTGTCTGTCAGTCAACATTAGATATTCTCAAGAAAAGTATGCCATTCTATATTTCTTGGTTTCAGTGTACTAACACTGAAGGCCAAGAAACTTGAGAATGTTTCATATTCTTTTTCAGGTCATCTCATGGAGCTGAGAAAGAATTCATTACCCCACTCAATGCTGCAGTGTGGAAATGCTATTTCTATACTTGTAAAACTATGCTCACACCTGAGAATTGACCCTCTCTTTTGTGAACAGTAGTTCATGGAGAGTATATTAAGAGTAAATGATACGTATTCAGTTCTGCAATCAAATAATGAGAGCCTCTGTAGCTCAGTCAGTATAGATGAAGCCCTTTGGTTGGAATGACCTGGGCTTGATTCCTGTCCATGGCACGAGGAACTTTTATCTGCTCTCTTTTGACTAGAGGTGAGTTAGCCGGTCTCATACAGTGTTAGAGGGTTTTTCCCACCTGGAAACTTTTTTTTTTTTTTATCCCTCAGAACAGGCAAACTGGCCTCGTGAACACACAGATCTACAGGCATAGGATACTCCTGGAATACATATCGACCGACCTATTCCGTGAGATTTTCAGTTTTGAATGCCTGCACATTAAAGTGTGGGTCTATGCATGAACGTAAATTACGATGAATCAAGAATCAAATGATAAAGTAGGACTCTTAGTGACACTAGAAATTTAAAGATATATAATAGTGATAGTGAAGGGTATGGGAATTCTGTGTACTTCGAAATGAGCCTCTGGGGGAAGTGATCTGATAAATAGGCTCTAGAACCACGTACTGTGTGACAGGTTGCTCCATCCTGTTGAAATACCTGTGCACGAAATGGAATATTTTTTGCACAACACATCCCATGCAGTCCTGGGTGAACAGAACCAACACATTCTCAATGTAGTGTTCACTATTCAAGGTCACGTTTACACCACCCTTTTCAATGAAGTAGGGCCCAATTATGCCATGGTCGAAGGTCATCACATGGTGTGCAGTTACCTTCACAGTGAGAAGCTCATTGCACACCATGTGGTGATCTCGCTGTGAAGCAGAGAAACCATAAAACCTCTAGGTTTGTCTTTTACAGAACTGCTTAGATATAAATGTGCTTCGTCCGGGAACCAGACATTATGGAGGAAGGACAGCACATGTACACAGTATTCCTGCTGTGCATGTGTGCTGTAACTGATTATGCTGCACAGTATTCCTGTGCAACATAATTAGTTACTGCTGTTTGGTGTTGGCTTTTGGAGACTCTAAAACTTGCTCCAGCACATGCCTGCGATTCTTATTTGTATTAACAGTTTCTGGTCTCCGTCTCCTCAGATGCCCTTTGCATTGCAGCAGAACACATCTGGTGCATCAGAACCTTTCAGTTAAGGCAATGATGATACTATTGTTTGGGGCATGCTTACAGAAACAATGAATAAACTGCTCACAGACATGTAGGCTTGACCCTGTATGAATGAAAATAATGGTCAACGATAAACATCTTTTCTTCCAACGTTAACACCATTGCTACAGCTAAATGTAATGCCTTAGACTCTACACATGCTCTTCTATTAATGTGCATGCAGTCAAACAGCATATCTTTTAGTGCATGTACTGAATGGGTATCAAAGTTCAGTACTTCTTTTTTTTTTTTTTGCACCATATTATACTACTTGCATTCAGAAGAGAGTTATTTGCTTAATTGACTTCTCTCACATTCTTCCTCTAATCACTTTCCCATAATGTCCTATTACTACATTGTATTTTCTATAAGTATTTTTATGGATGCTACTTCACTGGACTGACCACAGCCATCCCTCCACCTTCCTTATACCTTATAATAATAAATTTAGCTTAATCCTTTATCCAAGTGTGAGCAAACAAAGTTTGCGCCTGAAAGTATCTTCAGGACTGGGTTAAGGTGATACAACACCAGGGCAACTCGTTGCAAAGGTGGAGCAAGCTACCAACACTCCTATCTCAATATCTCCTGTAATGCAAAACACATCTCCTTGCGGATATGTCTAATGTTATGCATTAAGGGAAGGGCCACTACCCAGACTAGTTTCGACCTTTATTGAGGTCTCTTCAGTGGGAGCCAGGCCCGAGTGGAGATATCAGGCAGAAGCATTAGCAGGTCATCTCTACCTATAGGAATTGCCAATTGGTGTGCCACCCTTTTTAATAATTTACTCTGGATTTAGAGAAAGATGTTGAAAGTTTATTTTTCACTTGGTTAGAGTATAATAAATTTAGCTTAATCCTTTATCCAAGTGTGAGCAAACAAAGTTTGTGCCTGAAAGTATCTTCAGGACTAGGTTAAGGTGATACAACACCAGGGCAACTCGTTGCAAAGGTGGAGCAAGCTACCAACACTCCTATCTCAATATCTCCTGTAATGCAAAACACATCTCCTTGCGGATATGTCTAATGTTATGCATTAAGGGAAGGGCCACTACCCAGACTAGTTTCGACCTTTATTGAGGTCTCTTCAGTGGGAGCCAGGCCCGAGTGGAGATATCAGGCAGAAGCATTAGCAGGTCATCTCTACCTATAGGAATTGCCAATTGGTGTGCCACCCTTTTTAATAATTTACTCTGGATTTAGAGAAAGATGTTGAAAGTTTATTTTTCACTTGGTTAGAGTATAATAAATTTAGCTTAATCCTTTATCCAAGTGTGAGCAAACAAAGTTTGCGCCTGAAAGTATCTTCAGGACTGGGTTAAGGTGATACAACACCAGGGCAACTCGTTGCAAAGGTGGAGCAAGCTACCAACACTCCTATCTCAATATCTCCTGTAATGCAAAACACATCTCCTTGCGGATATGTCTAATGTTATGCATTAAGGGAAGGGCCACTACCCAGACTAGTTTCGACCTTTATTGAGGTAGAATGGGAGTTCATGTCTCTCATCATTGGCCTTTGGAGAATAAAGCATGCTGAGGATCAGCAGACAGTAAAAGAGGAGTATGATATAAGATAGAGTAGGATAGTAGGAGATAAAAAGAGGCCTCAGTCAACCTGTTTAGCCTTATTGGCTAATTGGTCTGTAACATATAATCTCAATTTACCTGTTCAGAAAAGGTTAAACATAGACTTTTGTCTCTAGTTCTCATATTATTTTATCTAAAGTACTGATTTACTCCAGTATTAATGGAAGTTCTTTTTATGTTACTAAATATAATATCCTTATTTTTATTCCAGGTATATATATATATATATATATATATATATATATATATATATATATATATATTTTTTTTTTTTTTTTTTTTTTTTTTTTTTTTTTTTTTTTTTTTTTTTTAACAGGATATAAATAATAGGACTTGTTTAAATATTTATTTTAAATCTAAAATAACGGGACTTAAGGTCCGGTAAGTAGGAATGAATAGGAACTTACTGAGGAACTCGTATACCTGGTACCACTGGGACTTAGAATGGGGAAGAGACTGGCCCGGGAGATGCCGCTCACGAGGAGCAGCACCGCCTCGCAGTAAGCCTTCGCCGCCCGGGTTCTCAGCTCTCCCCCCCTTGTTTGGAGTAAAGAGACCGTGCCAGCGAAAGCTTTGTGGCTAGGGGAAACAGAGTGGTTATTCTTTTTCCTGGGGTGGGGGGGATGGTGGGTTTTTTTTGGGTTCTAAAGAGATATACAGGGCTTGATGCGTCCCTGTATAAGAAAGCATATTATCGGTGGTTTGCAGTATTGATTCACAAATTTAAAGTCTCCTAGTAAGTGCCTTTCTTGTGCAAGAAATTTGTGTAAGTAGAAAAAGAAACCTTTTCTTATTCTTGCATACATTAAATTTGCGTCTCGTACCTGGGATTTTTTCCGTACTTTCCAGATGTGATATTTTAGTACATTGATTAGGAAGATAGTGAACTTTTGGGTTTTTTGGACTGGTGGCGGGAATTGTAGTCGTACTACCTCTTCTACTGTCAGCATGGGGATTCCCAATGCTGTGCTGAGTCTCCGCCAGATGCGTTGGGCTGGTGGGCAAAAATAAAAGAAGTGGTCCACCGTTTCCACGTCCCGGCAGACATCGCAGAATGGGTCGCAAGGGTTAGGTACATACCGGGATTTCACCTGTTTCACCGGGAGCCGCTCGTAGGCTATTCTCCAGGCTAGATCCCGATGAAAAGGCTGTCCCCAGCTATTTTTGATGTTTCTGAAGAGAATTTCATTATTTGTACTAAGATTGGGTGTATCACGCCTGGAAAGTTGGAAGAAATCCCAGTATACTGCTTTGGGTTTGTGTGTGAGGATTGCTATTCCTCTGTCTCTGAGTGTTGTGATCGATTTCACTACTGTAGGGTACCACTTGGGCACCCCCCTTGCGCGGGGTCCAGCATAGTCCGTGATCCCAAAGAGGGGGAGGAAAAGTCCTATAAAATATCTAATTAGTAGGCCAGAAATGTGGTTGGAGTTTAAGGCCTTCCGTACGGTTTTGAACGTGTTTGCTTGTAGCAAGCTTCTGTGATCGGGCAGAGCATAACCCCCTTCTTCCTGTTTGAGTTGTAGATATTCTTTCTTTACTTCGCGTTTTCTCCCATTCCAGAAGAAATCCAGGAGTTCTTTTGATAATTTATTTTCTTGTGCCAGTGTGATGCCTGTGATATTGACAGTGTGCATCAGCATTGGGGTGACGATTGTTTTTATTACTGTCGCTCTGCCATAAAAGGAGAAGAAGGTTGGTTTGAACAGCCTTATCCTTTCCCTGCTTGTCTCCTGCAATTTTTGGATTGGTAGTGCTAGGGTGTCTGAAAAGGGCACGCCTAGTATAGTTAGAGGCTGTGTCTGTAGCGTTAAACCGTAGGGAAGTCCAATGCTATGGAAATTTCCGAAACTTTTGATTTGGGTTTTTTGTGCGTTAACGCGAAGACCACTGACTATGCTGAATTTTTGCAGCGTGTGCAGATAGATATAGATGGACTCAGAGTCTCTGAGTGTAGCCACTACATCGTCTGCATATGCCACTATTTTGCATTGTCTGGAGCCTTGGGGAAGTGGAATACCGTTAATTGCGGGGGTGTTATCAATTCTTTTGATTAGGGGTTCTAGTACTAGGGAGAAGAGGAGGGGGCTTAGCGGGCAGCCTTGCCTAACCCCTCTCTTTATGCGGATTGGTTCTGTTAGAAACCCATTAATATTGGGTCGTGGCTTCCGCATACATGTTTTTAATTGTACGCCGAAGTCTCGGGCCCACGCCTGTTTTTAGTAGGATGTTCTGCAAGTACCTGTGGTTGACGCTGTCAAACGCTTTCTCCAGGTCAGTGGAGAGAAGTGCCAGGGGGTATTTTTTCTCTTTGGCCAGTTTGATCAAGTCTCTTAACAATAAGAGATTGAATTCCATAGATCTACCAGGGATCCCATAGACCTGTGAGCTTGTTATTATTTTTTCGATACCACCCTTAAGGCGCGTGCAGATAATTTTTGCAAAAATCTTGTAGTCTACGTTGGTTAGGGAGATTGGACGCCAGTTATTCGACAAAGTCCGATCTCGGTCTTTCTTGGGGATAAAGATGGTGTGGCTCTTAACGAATTCCTCGGGGATGTTTCCCGAAGTGAGGAATTCGTTAAAGATGTTTATTAACGCTGCCAATGCAAATTCCCAGATAGATCTATAGAATTCTATCCCCAGTCCGTCTGGCCCTGGGGTCTTCTTTGTTTTCATCATTCTGTACGTGGCCTTTAATTCGGCTGCAGTTATCGGCCTGTCCTGCAGGGCACTAAGATGATCGGGAAAACGTGTTGCATCCCACTCACTGAAGTCATCCGTGCCCTGCCGGTCAGAGAAGATACCGATATACTGCTGATGAAAGTGACCGAGTATTTCGTGGGTTGAGCGTAAAATCTGGCCCTTCTCCTCGATCTGGTGAATCGTTTTCTCATCATTAGCCGCCACCCGTTGTTGGTTGTAGAATGCGGCGGAAGGTGTTTCCAAATGTCTGAGATAGAGTCTCGTTCGAAAGTCGAGGTCCTCGACTCTACTCTGCCGCTCTTGCTGCAGTTCTATTTCTACTTGTCTGATGAGATCTCCGCAGGGAACTCCACTCCGTTCGTTTATCCGGTACCAGCCGAGTTCCCTGTAGAGATCCCTCAGCCGTTTGCGTTTTTGGTAGGCCCTTTCGCGTCCACATTTTTGGAACAGTTCCCTAGCCTGCCTCTTGAAGGTCAGCCAGTTTTCCCAGTCCCAGTTGGTGTTTGTCCATCCGTCACAGAGGTTCTGTAGCTGGTCGCTGAAAAGACTGGGGAAGGTAGGAGGGAGCCTCCAAGGACCTCTGGCTGTTTCCATCACCTCTGGGAGCATGATTTTTAGTATGACCATCTTGTGGTCGGTTGTCAAGTTATGCACTGCGGTGTGACGTATCCTCTGAACATATTGTTCCAGGTTTTGGGACACGTACACCCTGTCTAGTCTTGTCGATATCTGGCCGCGGCCCCACGTAGTTTCTACTTTGGCGGGGTTATTCCGCCTCCAGATATCGACGAGGTCAAAATTTATACAGCATCGATTTAAAGCGGCAATGCCGCCAGTTCCGTTGTTTGCGTTCCCGCCTATTTTGTCTAGACGTGTGTCTTCCACACAGTTCCAGTCTCCTGCAACTATTAGGTGTTCTGCTCCCAGGAGATAGTTTTCAAGGGCAGAGAAGAAACCACTTCTGTGGTATGGATTGTTCGGGGCGTAAACTGCAGCAAGTCGGATGGTACGGCCACCGTACTTCCAGTCCACCGTTACTAGGCGTCCTGTGGCGTCTTTTTGGACGTTGAAGAACCCCCCCGCGATTGGGGGGCGAATTAGTATCCCCACCCCTCGCGAGTGAGCGTCCCCGAAGCACCAGTAGCTGGTGACCGGATAGCTTCTTGAGAAGTTCTCCACGTCCCAATGCTTATAGAAATGGGTTTCTTGTATCAGGAGGATATTAATTTTGTGTGTTAACATTAGCCTCCAGACAGCGCTTTGCGCAAAGGGGTTGCGTAGTCCGTTAGTGTTTAAAGTTGCGATTTTAACTTCCGTGTTGGTGTTAGAATGAGGGGGGGGGGCCGTTATCTGGTGTTTGTTTTATGAAACCCGGTTCTGGTTCCTCGTCGGAGCTGGTTGCACTTTGAGCATCCGAGACAATGACAAGCCTGTCTGTAGAGTCCCTGTCTTCGTCAGAGTCCATTTCGTGGACTTGGGGTTGTGCCAATTGATCCATTACTGGGGGTAGGCTCTCTAACATTGTAACGTCATTGTCGAGGGGCTTTGCGCCTATTATTCGACGTTGACCTGTGGTCTCTGTTTCGTCCTCCGATGACATCATGCTGCTTTGTTTTGCTTTTTTCTTTTCCTGTGATTCCGTTTCTCTTGCGCGCTTTGTTGGGGCGCTGGGTGTGACCTCTTCCTCTTTCCTGCAAGCTTCATGGTTTGCCACATTGATGCTGGTGATGTTCTGTGTGTGGCGGCTTGCCTTGGGTATCTTTGGGGTTTTCGTTTCCGTTGCTGCTTCCTTTTCAGCCTGCTGGCCGAGCTCCGGAAAATCGCTCCTTGATATTTTCTCAGGGTTCCCGATGGGCATTGCCCTAATCGGTGTTATGGTCCCTCCTGTTGCTTCTGAGTGTGTCTTGTACGGACATGTGTCCAATTTGTGGGTCAGAGCCCCACACTTAATACAGGGTTCTGTACAGCTTTCCATTTTATGCTTTGACGATTTGCAATTTCTGCATTGTATTCGAGGGCAATCTGCCCCAAGGTGTTCCTCCGAATTACATCTAAAGCACCTTTTTTTCACACCTGGGTAGTTCACCATTACCCTCGTTCCCCCAAAAAAAACAAAATTGGGGACTTCTTTTTTCATGTCAATCTGGATTTCAACATCTCCTGTTTTCCATCCTTTATAGTCTGCATACTCCATTGCTTTAATCTCGTGAATTTCCCCCCATTGGCTAAAGAATTTCTTGACTTCAGGTTCGTTCTCTAGGTATTCTAGTGGAAACCTGGTTATTTTTAGCGTTTTTCGTAGGCTCCCTACTAGAAACGGTCTGATTGTTTGTCCACAACAAATGAAACCCTCTAATAATTTCTTTTTTGTTTGTTCGCTTTTGACCACTATTTGAAATCTATTGTTCCCATAAGGTATAAAACCGTATATATTTTCAGCCCCTACTGTTTCGATTAGAGCTCTCGCTAACGCCCGCTGATCTACGGGCTTCGTGAGCTCGATACCGAGCGTCCTAGTTCTAGGCAAAAAATGCGACATGGTTACAGAAATTCCTGACTACTGGGTGTAGAAAGGGAATGTAAGGGAGGGCAAAATCGAGGAACGTTGGGCGTTCCTCGCCGCAAACAAAGCGATACCAGAATAGACGGATACAACAGGCAATAAAAAGAAGAAAAAGGTCTTACCAAAGCTGGGGAACTACTGCGGAATCTGAGCATGGAGCTCTCTTTTCGGGCCGTTGAAACTGGATCTTCTTGAGAGGTAGACGTCTGCCTTCGGCCGGAACTTTCTCGGGGGTCCTCAGGAACTGTCTCTGGAATCCGCTGCGTTCTGCCGATGTCGATATTGAGGTCTCTTCAGTGGGAGCCAGGCCCGAGTGGAGATATCAGGCAGAAGCATTAGCAGGTCATCTCTACCTATAGGAATTGCCAATTGGTGTGCCACCCTTTTAATAATTTACTCTGGATTTAGAGAAAGATGTTGAAAGTTTATTTTTCACTTGGTTAGAGTATAATAAATTTAGCTTAATCCTTTATCCAAGTGTGAGCAAACAAAGTTTGCGCCTGAAAGTATCTTCAGGACTGGGTTAAGGTGATACAACACCAGGGCAACTCGTTGCAAAGGTGGAGCAAGCTACCAACACTCCTATCTCAATATCTCCTGTAATGCAAAACACATCTCCTTGCGGATATGTCTAATGTTATGCATTAAGGGAAGGGCCACTACCCAGACTAGTTTCGACCTTTATTGAGGTCTCTTCAGTGGGAGCCAGGCCCGAGTGGAGATATCAGGCAGAAGCATTAGCAGGTCATCTCTACCTATAGGAATTGCCAATTGGTGTGCCACCCTTTTTAATAATTTACTCTGGATTTCAATAAAGGTTCGAAACTAGTCTGGGTAGTGGCCCTTCCCTTAAGTAGCTTGCTCCACCTTTGCAACGAGTTGCCCTGGTGTTGTATCACCTTAACCCAGTCCTGAAGATACTTTCAGGCGCAAACTTTGTTTGCTCACACTTGGATAAAGGATTAAGCTAAATTTATTATACTCTAACCAAGTGAAAAATAAACTTTCAACATCTTTCTCTAAATCCAGAGTAAATTATTAAAAAGGGTGGCACACCAATTGGCAATTCCTATAGGTAGAGATGACCTGCTAATGCTTCTGCCTGATATCTCCACTCGGGCCTGGCTCCCACTGAAGAGACCTCAATAAAGGTCGAAACTAGTCTGGGTAGTGGCCCTTCCCTTAATGCATAACATTAGACATATCCGCAAGGAGATGTGTTTTGCATTACAGGAGATATTGAGATAGGAGTGTTGGTAGCTTGCTCCACCTTTGCAACGAGTTGCCCTGGTGTTGTATCACCTTAACCCAGTCCTGAAGATACTTTCAGGTGCAAACTTTGTTTGCTCACACTTGGATAAAGGATTAAGCTAAATTTATTATACTCTAACCAAGTGAAAAATAAACTTTCAACTTCCTTATACCTTGTACAACCACTACAAACAAAAGCCACTGGTAACCCACACCTATATTCAGTATACAGTTCCAAAAACTTGTCAAAAACCAACTTCCCATTCATCTCCTCCATTCCCTGTGCCTCTACTCTTTAGAACATTCTTACCTTACTGTTTTCCCTGATCCTTGGCAGAAGAAAGGCATTGTACTATCATGTCACAGATCTTGTGGTACTGATTTAAAAAAAAAAAAAAAAAAACTGAAACAATAGAATTTCTCCCTTTTGTATAGTTTTGTTTCAATGGAAAGGATGCATGCACACACAACCATACTATGATTTGAGATAGCTTTTCTGTTAATTCACCAGTAAAGTATCAGATTTGTCACATCTCACTTCATAAGCCGGTACTCAGGATGATATTGTCCATGCCTGTTGTGAGCCATTAAATCAGAGTATATGTTTACATTTTTTTTTTTTTTTTTTTTTTGAATGAAGTATTTATAATGCACCTGTTAATTTATTTTTAGTTTGCAGTTATTATTTATTATTATATTTTTTTTTTTTACAGATGGAAGTATCCGATAATAATTTGAAAACTTTGGCTAGCTATTTGCAACAGACCTTAAATCCTGATATTAGTATTAGGAGACCTGGTAAGGTTTTCAGTAAATACAATAAGCTTATTTTTAAAAGTTTTTTGCAGTTCAATCATGGAACTGCAAGAATTTTTTTTTTTTTTTTGTGTGTGTATTATTAATTTTATTTCAACATTGTCATGCTGGCTGAAGTGTCTTAGCTGGTCTTCTCACTGTTTTCAACAGGGAACTGAAGCAAACAGTAAGAAATCAGCTGAGAAGGGGAAAAAGAAAAAAAAAAAAAAGCTGAGTCAGCAAAATCTACTGTTAATCTGACCTCTAAAACGGTCGACCTTCAAAGATTCAAACCTTCAGTCAGCTGAATTTGTTTTTTTGTTTTTTATCTTATCATTAGGTATTGCTCTATATATGTGTAGAAGTATACTAAACTGCAAGTATAACATTAAATGAGTAATATGATGAAAAAAATCACAACACTATCAGTTAAAAAAAATATATATATATATATAGTACCTTAAACAAATTCATTACGTTTTCTTTAGAATGACATCCCAATCATATAATCTGATTTTATTATTATTATTATAAAAACCTCCATGGAGTCAAAAACTCATTGTGGGAGGTCCACTGTTATACACACAGTTTATCATACTGTGGCTTAAATATATATTCACTGTCTCTGCACACACCACACTCTCGGGCAAAGCATTCCAATCACTCACCACTCTCCATGCAAAAAACCTGCTTCTCACTCCCTTGCTCATACCCTCCTTATACAGCTTCCAGGAATGACCTCTTGTTCTCCTGCTATCCTCAGCCATTCTGTGCAAAACCTCCCCCGACGTTAATCTGGTAATAACCACTTAACAGCTTATATGTCTCAATCATATCCCCCCCCCTCCTCCTTCTGTCCACCAATTTCTGCAAATTGCATTTTGTCAATCTGACTTCATACTCTACATTCCAGAGACCAGAAACCACCTTAGTCAATCGCCTCTGAACTTTTTTCCAATGCAATTTCATCTTTTTGAAAACCAGGTGACCAGATCTGTGCACAGTAATCCATATGTGGCCTGATCAAAGCCTTATACAAAGGAACCATAACATCCTTACTTCTACAAGTCGATGTCCTCCGCATCATTCCCATTATCCGCTGTGTTGTCTTCACTATTTTAGTAACGTCCCGGAAATTTTAGGTCCTTGTCTACAATCACTCCCAGATCTCTCATTTCCTCTACCTCTTCCAAGATATTCGCACCAATTGCCATCTCTGCTTCCCAAATTTCAAAACCTTACACTTTGAAACATTGAATTGACATCCCCACTTATTTACCCATTCAGACAGTGTATTCAAGTCCTCTTGCAAAACTACAGCAATCACACTACTCCTGCAAGCTCTGACCAACTTTGCATCATCTGCAAACAACTGCACATCACCATTCAGACCTCTCCAGATATCATTTACATACAAATTAAACAGCAATGGACCCAAACCAGATCCTTGAGGTACACCACTAGTAACTTTCCTCTTCTGGGATATCGCTCCTCCATAGACAACTCGCTGATACCTATCAGACAACCAATCTCCAATCCAGTGAACCAATCTACTGTTCAGCCCCATCCGTTCCAATTTAATTACCAGCTTGTAATGTGGCAATTTATCAAATGCCTTTGCAAAATCTAAATATACCACTGTATATGCAATACCCTTATCCAATGCATTTGTCACTTTATTATAAAAAGTAAGCAGGTTGCTAAAGCACAATTTTCCTTTAGTAAATCCATGCTGGCTGCCAAAGAGCATTTTTCTGTTGTCAACCCAATTCTGAACTTTATTCTTAACTAACTTCTCTAATACCTTGACCACAACTCCAGACACACAGACTGGTCTATAATTCAAAGCCTTACTCTTATCCTCCCTTATGAATTGGAACAATTTTACCCTCTTTCCACTCTTTTGGAACTTGACCCAGTGAGAGACTCATGTTGAAAAGATATACAAAAGCTGTTGTTACCTCTCTGGCACATTCCCTCAAGACACGTGGTGAAATAGCATCAAGTCCCACAGCCTTATTTACATCAAGTCTATTCAATTCCTCATATACTTCCTGTTCACTTACTAACAGTTCCTCCTCCTTTCCCACTGCTTTCAAGTTCTGCATTATGTCACATTCACAAGAATGAAATACCTTTAGAAATTGCTCACTAAATATCTCAACTATATCCTCCGCAGCGGTTATCATTCCTCCGTTTTCACCAATCAATCCCATCCTACCATAATCATTCTTTCTTCTACTGGCGACATATCGAAAAAACTCCTTAGGATTTTTTTTGGCCGCTTTAGCTAACCGCTGCTCATACTGCATTTTTGCTACCCTTATCAAGCTAGTCACCTTCCTCGCCTGCTCTTTGTACTTCTCATGCAACTGGTTGTTATATATGCTAATTTTGTGTTTCTTCCATAATACCTTCTTTCAGATTGCATACCTTATCTCTTGATTCATCCATTTTACACCCACTCTGTTTACCCTCTTGACCCTTGGAATACACTCTGATATTGCCTCCACCAAATAGTTCTCGCGTATGGCCCAAGCAGCATTGATATCCTTTCCATCCAGTTCCTCTTTCAATTTATTATTGCAAGCTGTTTCCTGAGCTTTTCATAATTACCAGTCTTATAATTCCACATATATCCCTTTCTAACAGATGTCCTCGAATGACTGGTCACCCTGCACGTGATCACCTCGTGGTCACTCTCACCAACTGGTGGAAGATTTGACACCTCATTTATAATAACATCATCTGATGAGATGATCAAATCCAATACTCTTGATTCTCGTGTACCCTCTGTTACGTGCTGCCTAAGGTAATTATCTTTCAAAAACTCCAAAAATTCATTTTCTTTACCCCCAGATGCAGTCTCTTGCTTCCAGTCTATATTACCATAATTAAAGTCGCCCATAATGATAACTCGTTTCTTGCTAACTAGGCCAATTTGCCTATACATTTCCTTCTTATTACCCTCCATATTACCAGGTCTATAGCAACACCCAACTAAATATTTCATCCTGTTTACTTCTACCTCACATCATATGGCCTCAAAACCGTGACCACTATTTGCACCTTGCAATTCCACCTTAGATTGGCACAACTCCTCCGCTACCATTAACAGTACTCCTCCTCCCTTTCTTCCCTGTCTATCTTCACGAACAATATCATATCCGTTCATCTCTATTCCTGTCAGGATGTCATCGTCATCTAACTACGTCTCACTTATACCAACAATTTTGGGGCGAACAGACTCGAGCAAAGCAACAATTTCGTTCCCCTTATTTTGAATACTTCTAGCATTAGTGAATAAACATAAGAAATCATTACTGCTTCTACAAGTCCTAAGAACATCACTCCTGCGATGTGAATCTTCAATACCTTCCCCTGTCACTTCCTCTATATTACCACCAATTCTACAACTTTCTTCACACCTAAACTCTTTTCACCCATCCCAGGCTATCTTAATCTGTGTTTGTCCGCTTACACATTCACTTCTGAATTCAGCACCCGCATGTTTCATAAAGTTTCTCCCCATCCACGCTGACTCCCCCCGTTTCCCTGTTTGTGTTGTGCCTCCACTCTCTCATTTACTTCATTCATAATATTCACCTCCCCATTTGCAAGTGAACAAATACCTCTCCCTACCTTACTTTTTTTGCTCTTTCATATCACTTCCCACCACCTCAGATGTATTCATTACAGTCATTACTTCTCCTGCTAGTAACAATCTCTCCAGCAGACTCGCACCAAAACCATTTAAATGCAGCCCATCTTCTTTATACAATTCCATCCGTCCCTCAAATTCCTCCCACACATTCACAAAATGCACTCCATTATCCTCACATAACTGCGCTAAAATATCATTCATAATCTTTGCCCGCCTCCTCAATTCATTACTATCATACTTTGGCAACACACTGACTACCTTTCCTATCACACTGTTATCTTTTACTCTCTTTAATAATCTCCTTATATCCAGTCTGGCATTTTCCTTGTTCCCATCCAAGTCATTTGTTCCTATTACAACCACCAACTCTTGTGCTCTCTTATTCCTCATGTCCAACGCTTCAATCACTCTCTCCATTCTACCACCAGGAAAACAAACCTTATGCATCTTCTCATTCACCACACCTCTAATAATGGAATCTCCATAGAGAACCACTCTCGAATCATTCGATATATCTTTCACATTCCCATCTTTCCTTCTGCTCTTATTCACTCTTCCATGTATGTCTCTAATTCTTTTCATCTCATTTTGCATGCAGTTCATATCTTGCTTCATCATTGTCAACTCTGCTTTCATGTCCACATCCAATATATATTCCTGTCTGTCATTTTCATGTAGTTTCATAGTATGTCTTTGGATATTTTTGGTCGTGCAGCATCTACAGCAGTCCTCACAATGATGTTCTGACGAGGATATACAAGGATAATTAACTGAC
Organism: Typopeltis vanoorti; assembly: GCF_054136105.1. Lineage (NCBI taxonomy): Eukaryota > Metazoa > Arthropoda > Arachnida > Uropygi > Thelyphonidae > Typopeltis > Typopeltis vanoorti. The sequence goes on along the minus strand of NC_143560.1, from coordinate 94,284,864 downwards.
CCATTTTCCTTCTCTTGAGCAACATTCTGATCCTGTAATGGAAGCTGCTGATCATGTATTTTAGGAATGTTTGGCATAACAGCAGTAGGCCTGGATGTATCCCAAGACATCATCATGGATCTACTGTCTTGATGTGAAGAACTGGCACAAGGTAACTGCAGCTCCAGGTAATAAGAGTGAGACACGAGGTTCAATATCTTTTATCATACTTTGTGCAACTTGAAGAGAAGTAGATAATTCAGATGATACAGAACAAGGAACTAATATTTGGCTATCTGTACTTAGCCCTGATCCTATGTTATTTGAGTGAGTTTCAATTAACTCAACAGTATTAAGAATAGGCATTGTATTCATTACTGGGATTGACAATGAATCTTGGACCAAACTGTCAAAAGATGTTGATAACGCCTGTGATTCCTCAATTTCTATTATTGTATCTTCACTTTGTTGTGATCCTTTTACCAACACTGAACTCTGTATAGATGGAAATGAGTTCTGAGTTGGACTAGGATATATATGTGAATTAGAAACAGAAATCTCATTTAATGGATAATCAGTTCCTGACAGTTGTAACCTTCCTTCACTTGTGAACGACTTTATTGACCTGCTGGTATCTTCTGGTGTGTCTAATTCATTTACTTTTGATGGCAAATTGGCCTTCATGCCTTCACTGTTAGAACCACAAAGATATTTACCTCGAGGTCTTCCTCTTTTCTTCTTAATTACTGGTGGCAATTCTGTGCTGCGTTTTTTCTGTTGCACCTCAGCAAGTAACAAGGCCTGGTTACTTGAGGCATGTTCACTGTTCTCCTGAATATCAATACTGGAAGTATCCCTCTGTACAACTTCTGTACAGATCTCAACATTCAAACTTTTAGCAGCACTAAGTAGTGTGGCAAGTTGGTCCTGTGAAATGATCACTTCACCCTTGTACATAAAATCTATTATCATTTTTAAATCTGTGTATTTTATATCTTTGAGAATAACAACTGGATGTTTACAAGAGTTTTCAAGAAATATGCCATAAAAGAAAGAACTGCAGGCAGACAGACAACACTATTTTGTGTGCTTGAAGTCTCTTACCTTCATACTAAAGTCATAATCTACAAAAGTTTCAGTAAACAGTAACTCATTAAAAGTAGTTAGTACATTGACATGGTGATTATTCCTTCTTAAACAGATCTGCTGAGCCTCCATCTTCATAATCTAGTAACAATTTTTTTTTTTTTTTAAGTTAACCAGTAACAAGTTGTAAAAATGAAACTAGCACCTAAATTATTATATCTTTACCAGCAATATAATGGTTCATACACATGTAAATTAGGCCTAACTCGATGCATACACGAAACTCCAATCAGTGAAAAATGACACTTGATTACTGACTTTACTCACCACATTAATGACTTAATTTATTCTAGGAATGTCTGATCATACATATACCATCAATATAATTGAACTTCTGCACAAACTAATAATGTAAACACGAGAACTGAAAATTATCCGACATTAACTAACACGCCACCTGCTGATTTATATATGGTCTCTTGTTTGTGTTTACTTACTATGACAATATCTGTTTATTATTCTTTTTTTCAATTTACTATTTTATGGTGCTGATTCTCATTTGCTCGTAATTTGCTTTTGGCTAAGAAATATTAATGTTTATTCTTTATAAAGCAAAGATTACGAACATTTTTATGTATGATCTGTTTTTGCCATTCACGTGCTATGCTTTGTGAAGAAATTCGTAGTGCATACTTTTCTTGCTGTATTTTAAAAATACGGCTATTTATTTTTTTAATTTAATTTTAATTGTTAAAATAACTAATTTTTAAGTAATTAAATTTGTTTCCTCATCACGTGTATGTTATCAGGCATTTAATGATACAGTAATATACACTATTACAATAAAATGTCAGAAACATTTGTACATTACAATTATTTCATTTAAGAATTAGTTTATTATTATTAATTCTAGCATAGATGATTCCTTAGCAAATTATGTAATACTACTTAAAAGCTGAATTTAAATTAGATTTTAGGAATAATTAAGGATGAGTATTTTACTTCAGTAAATATACACTACTCAGAAGGAAGTTGTCTGTTTATACAAAGTTATAACAGAAAATTACTGCAAATTTTGAGTGTATCTCAGAAATTAGTACTGTTTGTTTTTTGGAAACATAAAACTACTAATTACAGTATTTGAGATATGTTACTGTGGGCATTTAAAATATACTGACAACATTGGAGAGTCCCATCATAAGTAATTTAACTCATGTCAATGTTCTCCTGCCTTCTTTGTCAACTCTAACACACATTTCACATAATAAATGGTGTTTAATTATATATAAATGAGATGTGAAATGTTTATTGCTAATAAGTGCCTCTGTAAGTCAAGTGGAAGAACGACAGTACGTTGCTCCCTTCAGTTGGAAAAGGCCTAAGTTCAATTTTTGTCATGACGGGAGGAATCTTTATATGGGTTTTTTCAATTGAAGGTGAATTAGCTATCTCATATGGAGGTAGCAGGATTTTTTCTCTCTCGGAAAGTCAGGTTTTTCATTTTGTATAGAGGCAAATCTGCTTTTAGCCCATGTAATTTGCGGACAAAAAATACTTGTGGTGGTGGTGGTCAGTAGATGGTATTGGTGTAGGTGATGGAAGTCAGAGAGTTATAGAATAGGTGCCCTCCCTCGATGACTCCTTGGATATCTTGGAAGTGGCACGAAATAATTAATAACTCAAAACATAAGGAACTCTGTGATTCTGTTGACACTTAACTTTCCTTGTCCTCCTGACACACACACACACACACACACACACACACACACACACACACACACACACGCACTCACAATTCTTCTCTCTGAGAAATAGTAAGCATTAGTTGCACAGTAGCTTTCATGTAAAATCATTTAAAGGCATCTTGTTTCTACTTGCTATTCTTTGCGGTACCATGACAAATACTTTCATTTCATTAATAAAAGCATAAATGCAGAATATTCTATGCAGTAATATTACTGATTTTATGCAATAAGATTGTGAAATTACTACAACAGAAGAAACAAAGAATAAAACATTGGAGATACATTTCAATATAATAATGTTTTTTTTTAATAGTAATTTATCCCGTAATTAATACCAACCAAATTCATATCTGTTAACACGGTTATGTTGGAAATAACTGCTCTTGCTAAATATTTATATACTTGTGAACATGCATTATTTTGTATTGTTTTGGCACAGGAGAAAATGTGCTTAAATTGTTAGCATTTAAAAGTTTTTTTTTTTCTTTTCTTTTTTTTTTTTTTAAATAACAGATGCAAATAGTTGAAATTTTCCCATGGCTGAAAAAAAATTATTATTATTTTTTTTTTTTGTAATATGTAATATAATATAGGCAAGCTTCCATGCGATAAAGGATCAGGCATAAGAATTTATTCTGTGAAAAAAAAATCTAAGAGTCAAATATTCATTACCATTTTTTTAAATATTGCTAATCACTTCATTATCTAGAAGCAAACTAAAATAACACGTGTAATATAGCAGATAAAAGATCTTAAAAACTAAATTTTCCCCACTCTTCTGAAAAATGTCGGTATAGCAATCAACTTCTTCTTCTACAGCTTTTCCCACATAAGTAGGGTTGCTGTTGTGGTGAGTCTCCTCCACAACCTCCTGTCTTGGGCTGTAGCAACATCCAAGTTCTTCATCCTCAAATCCTCCTCCACAGTCTCCCTCCATCTCTTCTGTGGCCATCTGCACTTCCTTCTCCCCCTGCACATCCATCTGCATAACCTTTCTTCCCACATACTCTTTCTCCCTCTTCATCACATGACCAAACCATCTCAACCTTGCCTCCTGTATCTTTGCTCCTAAGTTCATAACTTTCACCGTTCCCCTTACATTAGTCATTTCTCAGACGATCCTTTCTGGTGACACCACACATCCACCTAAGCATTCTCATCTCTGCTACCTCCATCCTGCTGATGTTATTTTTCCTCAGAGCCACAGTTTCCATAGCATATATCATAGCTGGTCTCACTACTGTCCTATAGATTTTGCCTTTTAGATTGATCAGCACCCTCTTATTGCATAGCACTCCAGTTCCTCCATCCTGCTTGTATCCTGCATCCCACTTCCTTCTCAGCCTCACCATCATCTTCCATTGTTGAACCTAAGTATCTAAATTCACTGACCTTCCTGATGATATTTCCTTCCAGCTCCAGATCTGTCTCATGGCTGCCATCTGCTTTGCAACACATATACTGTCTTACTTCTGCTCAGTCTCATACCTCTCTCTCTCTTCCAGTACTTTCCTCCAACTTTCCAGTTTAGCTGCCACTTCTTCTCTTGATTCTGCACACAGCACGATGTCATCTGCATACAACATAGTCCAAGGTGCTTATTCTCTCACCTCCTCCATCACAATATTAAACAGGAACGGACTTAATGCTGACCCTTGATGCAAGCCAACTGTTACTGGAAAACTTTCTGTCTCTGCCAGGCAGGTTCGAACTCTTGTCTTCACATTTCTGTACATCTCCTGCACCAACCTGACATATTTTTCAGGTACCTTCTTCTCCCTCAGACACCTCCAGACTTCTTGCCTTGGCACTCTATCATATGCTTTCTCCAGATCAATAAATACCAGATGTAGCTCCCATTGCTTCTCTCGAAACTTTTCCATCATCTGTCATAACCTAAAGATAGCATCTGTCGTCGATCGACCAAGCATGAAGCCAAATTGCTCCTTTGCAATCTCCACCTCCTTCCTCAGTCTTCCATCAAGAACCCTCTCTAGGATTTTCCTTGTGTGGGAAATTAACTTCATTCCTGTGTAATTCTTACGGTCTTGGGCATCCCCTTTACTCTTGTAGATGGGGACAAGAGTACTTTCCCTCCATTCCTCAGGTATATTTTCCTGTTGACAAACTTTTATTAATAGGTCCCACAGCAGGTCAATTCCCTCTTCCCTCAGTGCCTTCCATGCCTCCACTGGGATCCTGTCAGGGCCCACCGATTTTCCATTCTTCATCCTCTTAATGGCTTCCTTCACTTCCACTCTACTAATGTTCTGCACCATCCCCTCATAAGGCTCCCCATCTTCTCTGTGAGTCCTTGAATTTTCTTAATTCAAAAGGCCTTCAAAGTGTATTCTCCATCTGTTTCTTATATCCACATCTGTCCTTAATACCCTTCCTCCAGAGTCTTTGATCTGCCTCACATGTGCGATGTCCTTTTTTTTGCCAATCGATAAATCTTTCTGTGTCCTTCGGTATAGCAATCAACAATAATGTAAAATTGCTTTTTGTTGCTTTTTTTTTTTTTTTTTTTTTTGTGAAATTGACCCAGATATATTTCCAGTTCTACTGTATAAATACAGTCACAAACACCGAATTTTGACAGTGATTGTTAAGTGTCAAGTAAAAGAAATGTATCAGTGGCAGTTGCAATGTATAATGATCTGAACCCTGATCAGACCATTGTTCTCATATTTGGTCCCCAGGATTTGTAGGGGATAAATTAACTGTGGAAAGGGTACAGAGGTGGATAAGAGATGGTTTCTGGACTGTACAATATTAGTTATAAGGATTGGCTGAGGGAATGTGGACTGCATGGAGAGGTGATATGATCAAGACTGTTGAGTCTTGATCATATCACCTCTGATATGATTATTAAACTGTTGAGAGGCAGTTACAGGGTGGATACTGGGGAGTTCTTTTGCTTGGTGGAACAGTGGGAAGGAGCGATGACAAGGGGGCCATCCCTGGAAGTTACGAAAGGAAGCTGTGAGCAAGAGGGTAACGAGTGATTTCTTTGTGTGGAGGGTGGTTGAACCGTGGAATGCATTGCCTGATAGTAGTGGTGAGAGCAAGAATGGTCAATGAGTTCAAGGAGTGGTATGATAGCCTTTGTGTTTCCTAAGAAGGACCTCCCACGATGAGTCTCTTGACTCCATGGAGGCCTGAATAATAATAATAATAATTTCTCTACAAACTGTGCCAATATTAGTTACAGTTCATTCATATCAGATTCATACTTCTAGTAGTAAAATCAGTTTATTCCTATCAGACACTGGCCTGAAACATTTTGAAAAGTTAAGTAAATTTTGTTTTATTTCCTTATATAATTACTGAGTATAAATAATTGTTTTTTGAATACAAAATTGGAATAAAGAAACTTTTGCTCATTGCATGTTTTGGAATGTGTGATTCTGACACTTTCAGTGAAGCAACTAATTGTATATTATGTAAGAGATTGGCAGTATAAGCAGCAGTGAGAAAGATTCCAGTGCCAGGTGAACATATGTTCAAACTGCATGTATAGTGATGGATGGTTGTACATGTTCAAGCAGAAAAGCATTCTCCAGTTTTGAAGCTGCAGTAAACTTTGTACAAGTATTCCGAGAAATTGTTCGTTTGTGAGTGCATGTCATCTACATTCTCCTTTATACCCATTGAATTATAACAGCAACCAATTACATGATTAGGCCTGTATAAGCATATAATGCAGGTGAAACCTGCATTCAGGGTAAATTTCAAAATGGGAAATTGGACAATGAAATGTTATTTCTGATAGAAATACTACCCAACTACCCACAGATAACTACCAAACATGTAGAAGACTATTCTTTAGTGACTCATGGAGTCATTTAGAGAATACAGCTAAATTGAAAACTAGTTTCGGGAGATCTAAACATCAGGTCAGAAAGTGAACAAACAGATATATAGAAATGTTTTTGAATGAACTGGAGAAAAGAGCCAAGCTAATGATCATGGTGAAGTACCTGCTGGATTTCTGTTCAGGATTTGAATTACTCAATTACTAAATGTTTTAGCATGAAAATATTCATATGGTGGAGAATACAAAGAAAAGGTCTTGCTTTTTTTGTTGGTAATATCTTCACACCAGTTCATGATACAAGTGTGTTTATAAAGAACAGCTATAGCATGAAGACAAATTCTCCACAAGGCATCTCCCCAAAATTAAAGATCACAAGTCCATTCATTCCATTTATTATTATTACCCCAAGACCTCATGGAGCCAAAGACTCATTTGGGAGGTCCTTTTATTGCGCACACACAGCTCATCATACCATGTCTTAAACACACTCAAACTTCTTGCAGACACCACACTCTCAGGCAAGGCATTCCAATCATTTACAACTCTGCACAAAAAAAAACCTGCCTCTCACTCCTCTACTCACACCCTCTTTATACAGTTTCCAGGGATGACCTCTGGTTCTTCCCCGATCTCCCACTATTTTCTGTAGAACTTCACTTTCAACTATTTTCAGCATTGATCCTATAACAACCCCTTACCAACTTGTAGGTTTCTATCATATCTCCCCCTCTTCCTTCTGTCCACCAGACTCTGCAAATTACATCTTCTCAATCTTTTCTCATACTTGACATTCCAGAAGTCAGAAACTATCTTAGTCAATCGCCTTTGGATCCTTTCCAACATCCCTTCATCCTTCTGAAAACCAGGTAACCAAACCTGGGCACAATAGTCCATGTGTGGCCTAATCCAGTGGTGGGATTCAAATAATTTAACAACCGGTTCGTTACCCTAATGACCATTTTAAGTATAAAAAAACGATATGCCCAAAGGTAGTTTATTATTTCATACAGTTAAGACTTAAATAAGAACTATAAAAGAGGTACACAAAACTAGATTATGTTATAAGAAAGAGTTTTAAAATATTAATGAAAAAAATATTAAATAATACCTCACAAAAAACAAAACTGTTATTTAAGAAATTTCCATATTGCTTCTTGATTGGCATCCTCACTTGCAATTTTCTTCGCTTTTATCCAAGCATCATCGGCTGTGTGATTTATCCTTAACCATCTTTTCACTGTAGGAGTAGGATCCCATTCCTTTAGAGGTAGGCCGATTAGACTAATAGTCATTGTGTTTGATATATTAGAAACAGTTAGGCGACTTCTCTGAACATATTATGCTCTTCTTTGAAAAACCCCTTTCCGCTGCTACTGAACTTACAGCAATTGTTCTGACAATTAGCTCTTTGAACACTTTCAGGAATTGCATAATTCTGGGAATTTTTTAAAATGTTTTCCACGAAATCTCGATAATCATTAATATCAATTTGGTACTTAAAAATGTCACTTTTAAGAGGTACATTAAATACGAGCAATTGTTCTACTGCTTTCCATGGAACTAGTACTTCTTCAATATTCCAGTAATCTGGCTCCAAAAACTTGAGAAATTTTGTAATTTATTTCTATCTTGAATTTGGCTACAACTTGATTTTAAATGTTCACAATCCATTAGTCTTTTTTTTTCAAATTCATTACGATGTTTTCTAAAAGTCCTTCTCGAGGAAGCCCAAGAAATCAATGATTTTTTATATTTGAAGGTTTCTGAAGTAATTAATTCATCAACTTTTTTTTTTCGTATGGACCCTTTTCCTTTCCAAGCATTTGAAATGCTTTAATAGATCTTATCACGAGTCTTTCAGCCTTTATTATGTCTATATTTCTTGCTTGCAGTGCATATGAAAGAAGAGAAATTTCATTTAAAATATCAATCATCAATGCCAAATCAGTTATAAAATATATATTTTCAAGACGGGCAGCCATACCTAAGTACTTTTTATTTGAATAAAATTAGTGATGTAGCATTGGATAAGCGCACCACACAGCTAGGGTTGACCTTAAACTACAGGCAGTCCATCTTGGTCCCAAAACACTTCCACTGTTCAATTTGGTTCTTATTGGATTGATGAAAAATAGTATATATCTTATCAATAAATATTTTAAAATGATTTACTTGCTTTATTTCCTTTATGGAATCATCTAAAACAAGATGGAGGTGATGGTTTAAACAGTGCCATATTATTATGTTTGGAAACTTTTGCAATCCTAGTGCTCACAGATTTTCTCCCAAGCATAACGCTGGCACCATTGGAGCAAAATTCTATTAAATTTTTTTCTACTTAGTTCTTAGTAAGCCCAACATTATTTAAACTTTCCATCACTGAAGAACATATTGTCTCTGCATCTCGTTTTTCCAATTCAACTAGTTCAACGAAAATTGTTGGTGATGTAACTGAATCCTCAACTTTTAAGAAAAGTATAATAACTGATTTGCAGGATATCGTTGAAGCTTCGTTAATAATCAAACATATTTTCAGATTATTTTCAATAATTTTATTAAATATTTCTTTTTTAATTTCCTTTGCAGCGAAATCAACTACTTTCACAACAATTTTACGAGAATGTAATCCTATTCCCATATCTAATCCATTTTTAATTTGTACTTCTATGTCTGAAAACAGTTTACATCTTTTTGCTAGGCTGTAAACTGTATTAAATACTCTACAAGCAGTACTAAATATTTTTCATTCATCATATCTATTACTTTTGTTATTGAATCCTGCTCATGTTGTTTTAAGTTCTCTTTACAAATGTTATGAACTTTTGATGAAAAATGTTCTTTCATTTTTTTTCCTTAGAGAAGCTTGTTGTATATCTTTATTTTTCCCTGATGCCTCAGTCTGAAAACATTTCCATTCATTTGACATATGAACACTTTTCTCTTTTATAAAGTCATATTTTGCACAATACTCGCAACCTAACTTTTTGATAGAAATTACCAGTCCGTCATATTTTCTTTAACATTGTTATGTTGTTGCACTGTTCAGCATCAGGAAGATTACTTTCAATTTTGGAGTTATCGTTTTTTATTTCAATAATTGATGTGCTGCTTTCTTCAAGTTGGAGTGGTTGTGCTTGTAACTGTTTTGTACCATCCAAGGCCAATTCTGATACAAATGATTCCGATTTTGGTTTTTATTGAAAAAATCTGTCAAACTTTGTTGCCTTTTCATCCTTTTAAGGCTACTGCAAAAAAAATTAAAAAATTTTTATTTTATTATATTATAGAGCAGGAGCGGAGATGTGCTCATATATTTGAATATTTTTACTGGTTCTGTCCACATGTGGTCATATAAACTTTATAAACAAAGCGCTGTGCTTATACATCAGTCAGAACATACATTTCTTCATTTTATATATACTAAACGAAAATTTCTTGCTGAATTAATAAAAGGCATAGGCTATGCAGATTAAATATGATAGCATAATGTGTACGAGAAACCTGTTTGTCACGGGAAAGTTGTGATAAAAACTGCGTTTTTATCACAAGTTTTTCCACGGCTTCTGAAATGGGTGATAAGATAACCCTTAAATCTATATTTCTATTGGTTCATTGTGTCCTAGTTTCCTATTGGTTTTACCAATCAGGGAACATCAGCGCACTCATAATATCTCGTGGGAATTTTGAGCGTAACACAAAGCTGAAACAAACAACAGCGTGTCACTCCCTGGTTGTTTGGCACTTTTCTCTTTGTTATATGTTTGTTTACTGAAGTAACAAACGTGAGGGAATAAAAATGTAATATTTCATCAAAGGTATAATGAGTTTTATGAAATGAATAAATAAATATTACAAGCATAGTTCTGTCTGATTTTTTTCACCTATGGACGGAATGAACACTACTATGGGCGCTTAGAATACGCTGTTGCACAGATGAACATTTAAAAAGAGTAAGCAATGTAAATTTGTGATTTCCACATTGGGCGGCTGTCAAGGCGCCCACCTTAAAGAGAACCCTGATTACAAGTGCCATTTTAACAACCGGTTTGCCGAACCATCTGAATCCCACCACTGGCCTAATCAAAGCCTTATACAATGGAACAAGAATCTCCCTACTTCTACATGTCAGTGTCCTCTGCATCATTCCCAAAAGCCTTTGTGTCCCCTAAATTTCAGATCCTTATCCACTATCATCTCCCCAAAAAATAAAATAATAATAATAATAATAATATTTTCCATGCAGTATATTGTCAGATGCCTCTGCAAAGTATCATGGCATAGCTATTTCCCTTATCTAATTCTGTTGTCAGTATTATAAAATGAGAGTAAATTGCTAATTCCTAATATATTTCATATTTAATATAATCTTAATATAATTAATACTAGTAATTCTACTTTTATTTTTCTTTGTTTAGTTAATTTTTATTTATTTTTGTTCATTTGTTAAAGTATAAATAATTTGACTGAGTGGATAGTACTTGTACTCTTTAACCTGTAGATTGTGTTCAGATCTCAGTGCAGGCATAGATGTTTGTTACTGTTTTCATATGGTAGATGAATTTCATTTTCTGTTGGGACCACCATTCCATTTATTGATCAAACCTAGAGGGGCTTGGGAGGAAAAAAAAAAAAAATCAGTCTCTAAAGCAAGGTTTCTTGATTATCTAGTCGTTGCTTTCCCATGATGAAATACACAATAGGTTTACAGTCTATGTGGAATTCACATAAAAAATATATATATATAATCAGGTGAATGCTGACACTTTTTCTACACCAAATATTGTCATAAGTTCTAACATGCACATGTTTGTGGTGATTAGGCAATTCAAAGTATTATAACATTGTTACTCCATAGTTTAAAACAGGCATTGTTATATTAGATGATTACATTGAGTCATTATTTATTTATTTGTCTAGCGGAAAAGTTCTTAGAATCTGTAGAAGTAAATCAGAATTATCCAGTATTGCTTCTTCATTTAGTTGATAAATCAGATGCTGACTTGACAATTAGAGTTGCTGGGGCCATTATATTTAAAAACTATATCAAACGTAACTGGAAAGTGGTGAGTAATCTGAAAATTTTTATTTGTAATTCAATATTGTTTTGGTTTCTTACACACACAGTGTGTGTGTGTGTGTGTGTGTGTGTGTGTGTGTGTTTCATATAGTGATCACACATATGAAGTTTGCTGAACCTATACCTTTAATTAATTGCCATAAATCTTATAATGATATTTTTCAAATTTTAAACTGATTTAGAGATCTAGATGAACTTAGGGATTTGGGATCTTTCAAAAAAGTAAATTATTTTTATATTTTATTTATTTTTAATGAAATTTGTTGTTGACAGTCTTCACTAAACTTTATTGGCAGCTTTAATTTTCATTTAAATTGTTTCATTTAAATGGAAGTTTTGAAGGCAACATATCTTTTTTCATTCTATGTATTCAATTATTTATTATATAGTATCATAAGGAAAACAAGAGAAAAGAACAGGTGCGTTATAAACATTACCCAGTGCCTCCACTTCTTATTTTATGATAGAGGTGAGCTGAGATGGAGAGCTATGATCATGAGTGAATGGTGTGGAATTTGTGAAGTGAGTTTCATGGAAAGAAGAATTTATATAATGTGGATGGATGGTTTGCATCTAAATGTATTTGTTGTCAGGAACCTGCATTGGTGTTCATTTGAGAAAGTGTTCAGTGAAAGTTTGGAAGTATGAAGTCAGGGGAAACTAGAGTGATTGGGGTGGGATGCAGGTGAGCATGGATCCAGTCAACCTAGAGGTCATTAAATAGGAGAGTGATCACATGATGCAAAATGCAACACCCCAGTTTAAATTTAGTGTGCTAAGCAACACAGGGTGTAAAGAAACATGGGAGGTGGACAAAAGGGATATTGTAGTTTATATATATTAATGCCTGAAGTATTTGAAATAAGGGTGAGGAGATTTTCTATTGGTTAGCTTAACTTGGACCAAACGTTATAGGCATTAGTGAGACATGGTTGACCAAGAATGATATGGGCATAGGAATAGAATGCAAAGAATAAAAGTCTTAAGATAGGACAAATAGCAGAGAAATTGAAACCAAATAGAGTAGAAGTACATCAGGTAGACATGGATGAGGACAGTCATTTGAGGCTATCTGGTGTGAGAAAGGCCAACAGAACTAACCATGTAATTGGTTGCTGTTATAATTCAATGAGTATAAGGGAGAATGTAGATGACAAACACTCACAGATTAGCATGATGAGTAATAAGCTGGGGAAAAAAATGAAATTTATACAGCTGCTGAGAGATAATTACCTGAGGTAGCATGTAATGGAGGGAGGGACATGAGGCTTAAGAGTGCTGGATCTGATCACTGCATCAGAGAACTGAACCAATCTAGCTACTCTGCCTCTACTTGGAGAAAGTGATCATGTAGTCCTGGGAGATTGCCCGATATGAAGAATTTTCTGTTAAGAAGGGATATATGTGGAATTACAAAGCAGGTGATTATAACAAGCTGAGGAGTCAGCCTTCATCAGAGCCGTGTGCCACAGGAATTTGGAGGGGGATGGTGCATGGGAGGTGGTCAAGGGATGTTTAAAGAAAGCATTATTTGAATGTATACCTAGAATGAGAAGGATAAATCAAGTAGAAGCTAGATGGGTGAATAACTTCATTAAGCAGGAGTTGCACACAAAGAAAAGGTTGTGGAGGACTTATAAAAGAAAAAGAGAGAAAGCTAACTGATGAGGCCCAAAGAAACCATAAGTTCTTTTGCTCTGTGCAAGTAAAAGGAGGAATGACTACTATGGAAAGATGACTTTAAAAAGGTGCATGATGGGAAAGTAACAAGAACCAAACCAGATAATTGAATTACTGAATGAACATTTTGCGGGGGTGTACCATCTAGTTGGTGACATTGACTGATTGACCGAACCTCTTTATGAACACTGCCATGGGATTAGATGCCATATTGGCTTGTGTATTATGAAAATGTGCAAGAGAATTATCAGCTCCTCCTACCAAGCTGTTTAATTTAAGCCTCAGTAGTAGGAAGGTGCCAATGGAGAGGAAAGGGAAAAAACTCCTATTGCATAAAGAAGGCTTCAAGATGGAAGTAGCAAATTATAGCTAATTAGCATCTCAGAAGTGCTAGTTTAGGTATTGGAGAAATTGGTGGCAGACAGAATTCAGGATTGAGTGGATAGAAATATAATACTCTAATAAGGGACAATGTGGTATTCTGAAAGGTTGGTCTTGTCTAGGAATTTGCTTACTTATTATAATCAAGTGACAGTGGAGTTGGATAAGCGGACTACTCAGTGATATTGCTAGACTTTGCACAAACATTTGGCGAGATTCCACATAGAACTCTATTGAATAAATTAGAGCAGATGGGGATGAATGTGAATCTGATGGTCTGGATTAGAGGATGGCCGATGGACAGATATCAAAGAGTGGTTTATGGAAGAGTTGAGTCCAGGAGAAGGCAAGTAAACAGTGGTGTACCACAGAGCTCAGTACTTGGTCCTCTGTTGTTTAATTTGTATATCAGTGATACAGGAAATGATTTGACCAGAAATATTCAGTTGTTGCTGATGATGTTAAACTGGGAAAAGCAATGATAAATGAAGGTGAAGCAGAGATCTTGCAGGAATACTTAAACAGACTAGCAGTATGGACAAAGATAAATAGCTGCCAGTTTAATGTGGCCAAGTGTAAGGTGATGCACTTTGGGAAGATATCAGAAGCTGTGTACTATATTGGTGGAACTGAACTGCAAGAAACTGTTTAGGCCAGGGACTTGGGTATGATTGTGAACAGGAAGTTGAAGTTTAGAGAGCATATTTCATCAGATTATGTGGTTGTTGAAGAATATACGGACAAGCAGGAATAGAAGGTTATTGTTCCCCTATATAAGGCTTTAATAAGGACAAATATGGATCCCCGAATTTCATGCAGATTAAGTTGAGGAGAGGATCTAGATGTGATTGACAAAGATTTTGACAGGTCTGACAAATGCTCCCTATGAGAATAGATCGATGGTGTGCATATTTTAAATTGAGCTAATAGGCAAAACAAGAGGAGATATGATAGAAACGTTTAACTTCTTTAAAGAGTTTTATAGGATTGACATTGAAGACTTTTCTCAGCACATGGCAAGAAGAGAGAGAATAAAGAGCAACCAGTGCAGGTTGTAGAAGGATGTGGTTAGCAAGGGTGTTAAGACTAAATTTTTATGTTTGGAGGGTAGAATGGATTGCCAGAGGTGGTTGTGGGTGTTTCATTGGTGAATGAGTTTAACCTCTGTACTGGCTGATGAAATAGTCAGACTGACTTAGCATTTTCATTGGATCAAAACATCATTCAGCATTCCACCTTTTATCATGTAATACCCTCCTCTGCCATTAATCCCTTAACAGTGGTTGTAGAGCCACGAATGAATTAACTGTTAGAGAGCGACTTTTCTGTTACTTGACTTAAAAGTGTACTGTGTTCTTTCGAGATAACTTTATTTTCCTTTGATATTTGAATTTTTTGCTACACAATTTATTTATTGTCTATTCCCCAAAATAAAAACAAATTCCATATTGTGTAAAAAAAAAAAAAAAAAAAAAAAAAAAAAAAAAAAAAAAAAAAAAAACAGTCAGTCCTCAAATGATCACCACAGATCAACCTTTGCAATAATTAGCAGAAAATATGTACATAACAATTTACTTAGCTATCATCATCATCAAATTCCTGACATGTACCCTCAAGGAGTGTACAGGATATTGATAGTACTAAATGAAAAATTTACATCATTACTAACTTCCTATCTACAATTTTCCTCCAAATCAGTCTGTTACCTGTCAAGACTCCAACATTATCAGATCTTATATTTCTATTGTCTAAGGCACTTTGTACCGTATCAATCCACCTATATCTTGGTCTTCCTCTGGGTCATTTTCCTGCCAACCTGGCAGTGAACACTTGTTTTGTTAATCTTTCCTAGCCCATTCTGTTTAAGTGACCATACCACCTGAGATTAGCTCTGCTAACACATTCCTGGATGCTGACAATATCAAGTTGTTTCCTAATATCCTCATTTTTAATATGATATTGCCATTGATGCCATCTATTCACGCCTCTAATCTTTCTCAGGACTCTCATATCTGCGGTCTCTAGGCTTTGGTCAAGTGTTTTACTTCTGTCACAGCTCTCAGATCTGTAAGTTAAAACTCGTTTGAACACTGTCTTGTATACAGCTAATTTATTGTTCTGACTAATTTCTCTCTTATTCCATATAAATTTATTCAATTGATTTCCTACCATACCAGCTTTGTTGATTCTGTTGTATATTTCCATATTTAATTTACCATCTTCACTAAAAATCGTGCCTAAGTAGCTGAAATATTTTACTTTTTCCACGGGTTCTTTGTTCACAACGCAGTTGACATTTTCAACGATTCTACCTATTTTCATTGTCTTTGTCTTTTTATTGCTGACCTTCATACCATATATATTACAACAGTTACTCAATTTACTCAGGGAATCTTGCAGACTTGTAGCAGATTTATTTAAAAGTATAACATTGTCAGCATAAAGCAAAGATCAGGTGACGTTAACATCTCCAATTCTGATATCACATTTAATACCACTTTCCTTCATAATGTGATCCATATAGATAATGAATAACAGAGGGGATAATGTACATCCTTGTCTCACACCAGATTTAACATTAAATCATTTCCTGTACTTACTTCAATTCTAACTGCTGACTTACAACTCAAATAAAGACTAAAATGCACCATTGATACCATATAACTTTAGTGTATTGAATAGCCTCTCTCTTGGCACCTTGTCATATCCCTTTTCCAGATCGACAAAACTTAAATACAGATCTTTGTTATATTCCCATGCTTTCTCAACTATTCGGCGTAAAGTGAAGATCTGATCCTAACAGTCTCTATTTGGCCTGATTCCAGCTTGTTCTTCACCAAGCTTTTCTTCCACAATTCTTCTCAACCGTTTCTCAAGTATCCTTGCATGAATCTTGCCAAGAACACTCAGTAGGGAAATACCTCGGTAATTCTCGCATTCAGTTTTATTTCCCTTTTTATATATGGGTACTATGAGAGCTCTACTCCAATCATCGGGAATTCGTCCCTCTGTCCAGGCTTTCTGAACCATGCAGTGCAGCCACTATAAGACTTTTATACCACCATACTTCAGCATTTCTGGTCGAATATCATCTTCTCCTGCTGCCTTTCCACATTTCAAGAATTTGATGACTTTTTCTACTTCAAGTATGGATATTTCTGACTGTATGCCTCTTGAGTGTTTTTTTACCACTGCACTATCACTGCTTGTTTCATTTAGCAATTTTTCGAAGTAATTACTCCATACTTCAAGGATATCTTTTTCTCCAGTTTTCATGTCACCTTTATCATCTCTAACTCCTTTTACAGCACTCTTTCCTCCATTTCTAAGCTTCTTCAACAACCTCCAGAATATTTTGTCACCTTCTTGATATTTATTTTCTGTGTTCTTGCCAAAGTCCTCCCATGACTTTTGTTTAGCTAGTTTTAGAGAGTGTTTAGCATTCTTGCATTTGTCTCTATATTCTCTAAGAGCACAAGCTGACTTATTTGACAGGAACTTTTAATATGCTTTCTTCTTTTCCTGCACTGCCTCTTTAACTTCCTGTGTCCACCATGGAGTTCTGATTTTTCTATCCTTGTAGACAACCTCACCACATGCCCCTCTGGCTGAGTCAATCAGGGTTTTCTTCAAGGCTTGCCACTGAATCTCCAAGGTTTGGTTCCTGTTCTCAAACTCTTTCATTTTTTTTTCAATAATATTTCTGTATTTTAGTCTACAGTTCACATCTGAGAGCTGCTCAACTTTTATTCGCTTTAAAACTTTCTTACATGTTATTCTTTTCAATATGAAATTCAATTTTATCCTGCTCAAGACTAAATAGTGATCACTTCCAATTTCAAATCCTCTATACACTGGAGTCCTACACCAGGAAGAAAACATCACTATCAATAATCACATAGTCAATGAGACTTTTCTTATTCTTTCCTTCTTCTCTCCATGTGAATTTGTGCACATTTTTATGTTGGAACATTGTGTTAGTAATAACCAGTCCATGTCTTGAGCAGAAATCCAACAGGTATTTGCCATTATTATTAGCTTTGCTCTTTTCTCCAGATTTTTCCAAAATATTTTTGTATGTCTGACAATCATTTCCTACTCTGCTATTTAGATCCCCAACAAGGACCAACTTTTCCTTCATTGTGTCGGATGCTTTCTTTTAAGCGTCAAAAAATTCCTCCACTTCTACCTTAGTAGAACCTTCTGTGGTACCATAGGCACAAATAAGTCTCATTGTCCAATTCCCCATTCTGATATTTGCCCACACCACTCTACTTGAGACTGCCTGCCATTCAAGAAGATTAGCCTTGTATTTTGTGTTGAATACTATGGCTACTCCTTCTTTTCCTTGATTATCATTGCCTGAATATAACATTTTGTATTTATTTCTCAGAAAGATCTCACCAATTTTTGTTTTTTTTTGTTTCAGTCACTCCTATTATGTCGATCTGGTACTTATCTAATTCCTCAGCTAGCTCCATTTCTTTGCTATTCAGGCTTCTTATGTTGATAGTACCGATCTTTAACTCTGGTGATGTCGAGTTTGGGTGTGTTTTCAGATTTGTTCCAGTAGCTGATTTTTCGCTGTTCGCCCTGGTTCCCTGGCAAAAGCAACGGGGTCCTTGTTTAACCGGGCGACACCCCAGCCGGCATGAAATTTTATCATGTTGTACCATCATTTTGTATATTGGTTTATGACAATAAGAATACAATTTAGTCGACTAAATCCCAAATTGCCAGCCCATCCTTGTTCGTTCAGTATCCAAGTAGATACACAACAGGGTGCACCTCTAGAAGGTGAGGATTGGATATTAGGTCACTAGCCCTGGTCGGTTCTCCGCATTCCTTTAAAGGCCATGTGGAGGTTTCCTCTCAGTTATACAGCTTTGATCCTTAAGCACCCCTTACTTAACTATTTATTTCAATTCGTAATGAGCTATTCTGAGAAACCAAGAAAGTTGAAGTGCACAGAACTATAGATTAGGTTGTAAAGGTTATACATTTTGTGATATTATTAAAGATTTTTGTATTGTTATCTATAAAGCAACAAAATTATTAAAGGGCGAACCTTCATGAAGTATTCTTCATGAAAGTTCGAGAGAAAGACCATGGTTCGAAGAATATTTTTTACAAAGTGAAATATTCTTTCAAACTATGATTATGAATTAAAAAATAACTTAATTTGAAACACATGAGGGCCATATTTTTTTAAGATTTGGATTTTCATTAATTTATAAAATTGTTTGACAGAAATATTTATTTTGACTCATGTTCTTGGTGGATAAAATGTATTGTCAGCTAAACACAATTAGCTTAAAAATTGATAATGACATTGGTTTTTCAAGATGATACAATATTTAAGTGAAGAAAGTATGAAAGGATTTCTTATTTTGTCCTAGCATTAAAAACTATAATTATACAATAAAAGAAGTAGGGAAACAATATATATATATATATATATATATAGATAGATATAAAATTATATATTATTTATATAATATATAAAATGGTGACATCTTTCTGAGCAATAAATACAAAATGTTATATTCGGGCAATGACAATCGAGGAAAAGAAGGAGTAGCCATAGCATTCAACACTAAATACAAGGCTGATCTTCTTGAATGGCAGGCAGTCTCAAGTAGAGTGGTGTGGGCAAATATCAGAATGGGGAACTGGACAATGAGACTTATTTCTGCCTATGGCCCCACAGAAGGTTCTACTAAGGTAGAAGTGAAGGAATTTTTTGAGGCTTTAGAGAAAGTATCTGACACAATGAAAAATGAAAAGTTGGTCCTTGTTGGGGATCTGAATAGCTGAGTAGGTAATGATTGTGAGACATACAAAAATATTTTGGGAAAATTTGGAGAAAAGAGCAAAGCTAATAATAATGACAAATATCTGTTGGATTTCTGCTCAGGACATGGACTGGTTATTACTAACACCAGGTTCCAACATAAAAATGTGCACAAATTCACATGGAGAGAAGAGGCAAGGAATAAGAAATGTCTGATTGGCTATGTGATTGTTGATAGTGATGTTTTTCCACTGGTGTAGGACACCAGACTGTACAGAGGATTTGAAATTGGAAGTGATCACCATTTAGTCTTGAATGGGATAAAATTGAATTTCATATTGAAAAGAAGAACATGTAAGAAAGTTTTAAAGAGAATAAAAGTTAAGCAGCTCTCAGATGTGAACTGTAGACTAGAATACACAAATATTATTCAAGAAAAAAATGAAAGTGTTTGACAGCAGAAACCAAACTTTGGATATTCAGTGGCAAGCCCTGAAGAAAACACTGATTCAGCCAAAGAGGCATGTGGTAAGGTTATCTGTAAGGATAGAAAAATTAGAACTCCATGGTGGACACAGGAAGTTAAAAGAGGCAGTGAATGAAAAGAAAAACGCATATCAAAAGTTCCTGGCAAATAAGTCAGCTTCTGCTCTTAGAGAATACAGATACAAATATAAGTCCTCCTTGAACAAAAGTAAGGGTGGACTTTGACAAGAACATAGAAAATAAATGTCAAGAAGGTTGTTGAAGAAGCTCAGTAATGGAGGAAAGAGTGCTGTAAAAGGAATTAGAGATGATAAAGGTGACATGAAAACAGGTGAAAAGGATATCTTGAAGTATGGAGTAATTACTTTGAAAAACCGCTAAATGAAACAAGCAGTGATGATAGCACGGTGGTAAAAAAATACTGACCAGGCATGCAATAAGGAATATATATCCATACTTGAAGTAGAAAATGCCATCAAAAGCCTGAAATGTGGAAAGGCAGCAGGAGTAGATGATATGCAACCAGAAATGCTCAAGTATGGAGGTATAAAAGTAATACTGTGGCTTCACTGTATAGTTCAGAAGGCCTGGACAGAAGAACAAATTCCAGATAATTGGAGTAGAGCTCTAATAGTACCTATATATATATATATATATATATATATATATATATATATACAGGGTGTTCGGGATAAATTTGACAGTTTCGTAAGGAAAAAGAAAATCTTCTTTGTATCTATTAAATTTAATGAATTGACAAAAAAACATTACAGGCAGAGTTAATTACAATACTATCAACAAGATTTACTCAAAATAACCACCATTAGCATCGATCACAGCTTCAATTCTGCTTCGGAACCTCGAACAAGCTGATGCTACAGTCTCCCTGGGAAGGGCCGCAAAAACTGTTTTAATTTTATCCATTAACTGGGCTTTTGTATTACTGGAAGTGCGATTGGTGTCTTTTTCAACTGCGCCCCATACAAAATAATCCATGGGGTTAAGGTCTGGGGAGTTTGGAGGCCAAACATTTGGACTGGTGAAGTCGTAGAAATTTTCAGACAACCATTTTTGACTTTTCCCAGAGGTGTGGCAAGGGGCCGAATCCTGCTGCCATACATACGGCCTACCATTGGCTACCCTTGTTATCCAGGGCTTGACTACAGTTAGCAACTCCACGAACAAAGCCCGAATTCCAATGCCAGGGTTCTTCAACACCTGTTCCTGCAGATTTGCGAGGAATTCTGCTGTACGAACGCAATCAGATCGTCTGCTAGGGATCTTTCTTCTTGCTACATCCTCGTAGTCACCATTGCAAGTCTCTAGTTCATGCCTGATTGTTTTTACTGTATTCAGGGAGCATTGGGCAGCAGTCGTAATATCCTTATTTTGATGGCGGGCACGAATCATCATGATACAAGTTATTCTCTTCCATGATTCAGGTGGGTTCCAGCTATCCATCCTTTCTGACATCTTGTATATGAATGAAGAAGGGTCCAAACTTTTAAATGAAGAGAAGTGTGTGTTAATACATGTAACTTACGGAAAAATATAATTAATTATAAATATGTCAAATTTATCCCGAACACCCTGTGTATATATATATATATATATATATATATATATATATATATATAAAGGGAAATAAAACTGAATACGAGAATTACAGAGGCTTATCATTACTCCGTGTTCCTGGTAAGATATATGCAAGTGTACTTGAGAAATGGTTGAGAAGGATTGTGGAAGAGAAGCTCGGTGAAGAACAAGCTGGATTCACACCAAATAGAAACTGTCAGGATCAGATTTTCACTTTACAACAGATAGCTGAGAATTCATGGGAATATAGCGAAGATCTGTACTTCAGTTTTGTAGATCTGGAAAAGGCATATGACAAGGTGCCAAGAGAGAGAAGCTATTCCAAACACTACAGTTATATGTTTTAATGGGGCATTATATCAAACAATACTTAGTCTTTATTTAAGTTGTAAGTCAGCAGTTAAAATTGAAGGAAGTACAGGAAGATGTTTTAATGTTAAATCTGGTATAAGACAAGGATGTACATATTCTCTCTCTTATTCATTATCTACATTATGAAGGAAAGTGGTATTAATGCTGATATCAAAATTTCAGGTGTTAATGTCAGCTCTTTACTTTATGTAGATGATGTTAGGCACAATTTTTAATGAAGATGGTAAATTAAACATGGAAATAGACAACAGAATCAACAAAGCTGGTGTGGTAGGAAGTCAATTGAATGAATTTATATGAAATAAGAGAGAAATTAGCCAAAACACTAAATTCGCTGTATACAGGACAGTGTTCAAACCAATTTTAACTTATGGATCTGAGAGAGCTGGTTTAGAAGTAAAACACTTAACCAAAGACTAGAGACTGCAGAGTGAGAGTCCTGAGAAAGATTAGAGGCATGAACAGATGGCATCAATGGCAATATCATATTAAAAACGAGGATATTAGGAAAGAACTTGATATTGTCAGCATCCAGGAATGCATTAGTAGAGCTAATCTCAGGTGGTATGGTCACTTAAGCAGAATGGGAGAGGAAAGAATTAGCAAAACAAGTTTTCTCTGCCAGGTTGTCAGGAAAAAGACCCAGAGGAAGACCATGATATAGGTGGATAGATACAGTAAAAAAAAGTTCCTTAGAAGACAGAAATATAAGACCCTAATAATATTGGAGTCTTGACATTTAGCAGATTGATTTGGAGGAAAATTGTAGATAGAAAGTTAGTAATGATGTAAATTTTTTGTGTGGTATTATCATATCCTGTACACCCCTTGAGGATATATATCAGGAATTTGATGATGATGTTACATAAAATATGTAGGTATTTAATCTATCCAATACAACTAAGACTCCAGTTACCAAGCATACCATAAGGAACTTCATTTCTTGCTGTGGGTAGCTGAAATGCAGTTATGTATGTGAGGTAATCTGGTTTAGTGTTCTCTTCAGTGAAGAATTATCAGACCTTGTAATGGATATGACAGCTGAGTTGCACTTCTTATCCATGTTCTTTCAACAGATAATATGCATCATATCCATGTTTTGCTGGAGACACACACACACACACACACACACACAATCTTGTGATTAGCAAGCGTGGATGTGAATAACGGATTTCCCACAAAATATCTGTATAATAATGGGGAGAGAGAGAGAGATAAAGGCCATTTTTAATGGTGATCACACACAAGAGGTTATTCAGCTAAATTATGCTGATACTGTAGATAGTTGGAAAGTTGAAGATAAAGAAGAAACTTAACACTGAATTTGAAGTTTTTCATCTGTGAAGTGATAGTAACTAGCTACTGCATGTATTTATAGAATTTAAGGAGAGTGGAAGAATTATTCATATGTTCTGGTAATATCTGTAAAAAGATGCACGACATCAGAAATTGAATGGCTTGAATATGAAAGAATAAGCTACCGAGAAACAAACAGGTAATTAGTCTTCTGTGCACAGCTAAGAATTTTTAGGGGGTGTACAGAAGAGTAATTACCTGTTTGCTTCTCAGTAACTTACTCTTTCATATTCAGGCCATTCAGTTTCTGATGTTGTGCATCTCTTTTTACAGGTATTATCGGAACACATCGATAATTCTTCCACCCTCTTTAAATTCTGTAAATACATGCAGTAGCTAGTTACCACCACTTCACAAATGAAAAACTTCAAATTCAGTGTTAAGTTTCTTACCTTAATACTATTCAGCATTTGGGAAGATTTGTGATTTGTACAGAATTAAGCTTTTCAGAGTTGAAATAACGTTGAAAACACAATAAAATGCCCATTGTTTTGAATGGAATGTGATAATTTTGCAAAATAAGACTGGAAGTTATCAGAAGAAGTGAAATTTCATCTTGTGTAGAAATTTGAATGCTGTCCAAAGTATGACAGAGATTTTTTGAGAAATTAAGATAGGATTAAATTTTGAAAGCATTCAATAATTTGAACATGTTCTTCAGACATCCAGTGAAGAATAATTTGGTGATCAGAATTTAGAACAGTAGTGAGAGAGAGTTATAGAAGTTTTTGTTTGGTTTGGTTTATGGTTTATTGGTGCAAAAATAGTAAAGGGCATACTGCACCAGTACATAAGGTCAACGGTTACATAAAAAATAAATGAGTAAATATGTATAAAAACCAAGCCAAGCAATGCAGTATCTTCATATAAACAAAATTACAGCAACATGAGAGCAAAGGCTACAGGGTAGTACATAAATAGTCAAAGAGTAAATAATAAGCGAGTAAATAATATGGATGTACAAAAAGTTAAACAATGCAATATCTACATATAAATAAAATTACAGCAAAAGGTGACACAAGTATACAGTCAAAGATTACACTAGTAATCTTTGACCTTGTGTACTTTGACACTAGTAATCATAAACAGTCAAAGATAAATTAGTAAATAATATGTATGTACAAAAATTAAGTTAAGCAATGCAGTATCTACATATTAACAAAATTACAGTTAAATATGTTTATACAAATTAATTCTTTGCAAAGGTTAAAAACATTATGCAGTCTGAGTCTGATAATATCTGCCTGAGGGCATGCTCTAACAGGACATTTGAGATGCCCTCAAATGTCCTGTTAGAAAACAACGGGGGTCTTGTTTAACCGGACAACGCCCCAGCCGGCATGAAATTTTGTCATGTTGTACCATCATTTTCTATATTGGTTTAAGCCAGTAAGAATACAATTCTTACTGGCTTAAATCAGCTAAATCCCAAATTACCAGCCCATCCTTGTTCGTTCAGTATCCAGGTAGCTACCCAACAGGGTGCACCATGAGAAGGTGAGGATTGGACATTAAGTCAGAAGTCCTGGTCGGTTCTCCGCATTCCTTTAAAAGCTATGTGGAGGACTCCTCTCAGTTATACAGCTTTGTTTCTTAATAGTTAATGGAAATTGCCGAAAACGTTCCTAATAAGCAATCACTTTTGGATCTGGAGATGCACTTATGAATGAGATAATGTCATCCATGTGTTCTCTAACCGCCGTTCCTGTAGGTTTGGTTTCGGACTAGCTGGAACTGCTGCTTCCTCATTGTCAACCCCCCTGATTTCCCCTAGAACATCTTCAGCAATCTCATGAGAATTAGGTAGCCCTGAGTCACCATCGTCTATGTCTAGCCATTGTTCAATGTCATTCTCACTGACATCACCAGCTTGCATCAAAGTTTCATGGAAATCAGAGGTTTCAAAAACCTCTGAAATCGTATTCTGGTTAATTCCCATTTAGTAACTTGGCCCAGCCATTACCCAATGTTGTAGTGGTTATTTCCTTCCAAGGGGCAACAAAATTAAAGATGGTGAACCTGATGTTGTATGCATCAAATTTTGAAGTGTCCTGGCTCCCCTTGTATCTTCTTTGGGATTGTTTTTGTTCTCCAAGATAACCATAGCCTCTTCAAGAAACTTCTTGCAGGCAACAATGATACCCTGGTCTATAGGCTGTATTCAGGGCCGTTCCGAGAGTATATGATGCCCCTAGGCAAAGAAAATTTAGGCACCCGTATACATTGTCTCTCTATATATATATTTTGTCACAAGCACACGTACACCTACACCTGTGGATATATATAAAAATAAATAATCGGGAGATTGCCTAGATGCACCTAATGATACAACCGGCCCTGACTGTATTATAAAAGTGGTGTTTGGAGGAAGGAAGATACATTTCATTCTTCCATTCCTACTAACCAGCTTCTCAGCATTAGGATGGACTAATGCATTATCAAGAAGTAAAACAGCTTTTACATCTTCAGGAGAGATTTTCAGGACCTCTAGGACCTCTTCTTCTTGGTAGTTTTGCACTTCAGGTATGAAGTGATTGAAAAACCAATTGGAAAAAATGTCACTTCTAAACCAGGCATTCCTTGAGCTGGAATAGATGACAGGCAACTGGTTCATAACATTCTTCAAAGCACAAGTCTTTGTGCTGTTCCAACTACCATTGGCTTAAGGCGATGCTAATGCATTGCCTCAAACAAATGGGCGCCTAATGCCGGTGCATTAGAACAGCATTATCACAAAATAGGACTGAAATGCACTCCTTGTTTAATTTATGGCCAAGTGTACTAATCTCATGTTTGTTCGCGAGGGTATTTTTGGGAACAGCATGATATCTGCATTGTAAATTTGAGACAAAATAAGGCCCTCAGATTCAATGACTTCATTGATGTATTTTCTGAAGGTCTCAACTTGTTCAATATCAGCACTCAGTGCTTCACCACATGTTTACCTGTTCATAATGCCATACTGTTTACAAAAGCCCCAAAGCCACTCATCACTTGCCTGGAACTGTATGGCCATGTGTTGTACCAGTTTTTCAGCAGCTGACCTTAGTTCAACACCACCACTAGGCCACTGTTGAACGAACCACTTGGAAAATCCTTCCTCTAAATTCTTATGCTTGGCCAAATTCATGTTTCTTCTCCATCACAGTGAAACCATTTATGGAGTTCTCTATGCTATATTTTAGCGAAAACTGAGTAAATTTGTCTTTATTTTTGCATATGACTGAAACTGTTTGGGAACAAAAAGATATCAGGAAATGAAGGAGGAAGCAAGAGACAGAGGAAATTGGGGGAAGAGAATCTGCTGAGTTATACCAGACAGAACATTGATGATGATGATGAAAGTTCACAAACATGAGAAACAGATGCACCACTTTTCATCTTACTTACTAACTCAAGTTTCTGTTTTCTTTTAACCCCAGATATATTAACTGATATTAATGATTAATAGCAGTTTAACTAAAAATTACTCCAACTAAACACCACGTGTTTTGCACTAGTGATGCTAGGCTACTGAACCAAAGCACATCCGCGAACTATTGTGAGTACGCACGAAATATCACGAATATACGTGAATGTATCCGAAGACACAATTTATAAACACTGCTGATCACTTCCGATTAACCATCGTATTATTTATTTATTTTTTTTATTATTTCATTATCTATATTTATTTGTCAAATTATGTCTGTTAAATCCGAAGTCTGTTGAATCAGGGTCTGTTAAATCGAGAGTTTACTGTATTTGTATTTTAACATATGTACATCATTGCACAGCATTTAAAATTAATATAGTGAAGAAACAGTTCACGAAAAATGATTACAACAATGAATTTCCTGGTGAAGAACTTATTCCACAATGAATTTTTGTGAAGAATTTTTCCATGTATTTTCTGAGGAACGACTAAGACCACAATATAGCTAATGCACCTCCTGCCATAGCAAAGACTATTACAGTTGATTTTCACTATAGAGAACTTGTGGAGACCAGAGAAAAATTATAGAATTTTCTTTAGAATAGCATTGCAGTTAAAGAACTCCCTCCTTACGAACTAGGACTAGTCTCCTTTGGTTAATTCTTACACTTAATCTATCCTGGCATAAACACATCAGGTCCATAGTGTCTTTCGCCTCCAAAACACTTGTTCTTTTCCATTCCAAATGGTACTGCTAAACCACATTTGGGTGCACCTAAAACTTCTCTTAGACCATAGTGTCTTTATCCTCCAATACACTTGTTCTTTTCCATTCCAGACAGTACTGCTAAACCACTTTTGGGTGCACCTAAAACTTCTCTAAGAATGCTTGATTGTATACAGAAACAACCAGTTTGCTTGATTGATTACTCTTTCTTCACTGACTTCCTACAGTCATTTTTCCATAGATGCTCATTTACTGCATTATGTCTCTTCTGTTGGTATTTCCATGGGTTGCTCATCTGAACTGGCTGCTACCATTCCTGCACTCATATACAAATGTGAGCAGCTGCCAATCGATACCCATATCCATTTCAACTCCACACTCATTAAACAAACCTCTGCTTTCGTTTCCTTTACTTCTGCTCTTTGGAACTGTCTTATCCAATAACTATAACTTTCAAAAAATAAAATTCTTTTCTTCACTTACACACACAACACTGTTATAGATCTTGGGACCTCTTATGTCTGGAACTGAACTAGACCAGGACTTTTTTTTTTTTTTAGTTTGCTATTGTGTGTGCGTGCATTTATATAACTGTTTGGTATAGTGAGAGTCCACTGTAAAAAGTCCCACCCAAAGCTCCATAAATCTCTGCTATGTTAAAAGAAATTCTATTTACAAACTATCTACTGACTTACTAGAGGGAGACTGCTGTATGGTGGTAGTGATTCTATATTTTGGGAAAGTAGTACAAATGATTGTTGCTATAGCAAATACTATTATAACAAATTCACTATTATAAACTAACTCTCCAGGCTCCAGGTATGTTACTATTATATAAGTGTTTTCTTTTCATAGTTGTTTAAGGTAAATTGAAATTTGGTTTAACTTGAGAATTGGCAGGAGAAGTCAAAAAGAAACGTGGAACACTAAATGTCTTCAGTGGGAACTAGTTT
This sequence comes from Typopeltis vanoorti, assembly GCF_054136105.1. Classification (NCBI taxonomy): domain Eukaryota; kingdom Metazoa; phylum Arthropoda; class Arachnida; order Uropygi; family Thelyphonidae; genus Typopeltis; species Typopeltis vanoorti. The sequence goes on along the minus strand of NC_143560.1, from coordinate 94,256,397 downwards.
TACATAGTGATATGGGAAAGATTTTGGAATGTTAAAATTGACACTTGTTGAAGAATCTAGTGGTGATGTAATATCATTAGAAAAGGGAGCTGACTTAAAGTTAGTTCTTGTCCAAGATACACCGAAATGTTTTAGGAAAATTTCATCCCCATAAATTTGATTGTGAGAACCAGATCTTTCTCTTCTCAGCACCCTAGGAACCTTTGAACTTAACTGATCTGCCCTGTGAACAAGGTAATTTTCACATATTCCCTGTACACTAAGATTAATGGTATTTATTTGGTAAAGAATGGAAAAAAACATAGAATATAATTCATTGATTTTTATTAATGCTGTCATCTGCTGCTTTTATATACAATATAAGGGATAACCAGCATCCATCAGTCACTATCCAAGCAACATCAAATGTGGAGTGTGTGTAATTAAATACTTCGTGAATTCTTCCTTGAGAGGAACTCTAGCCTAATTCAAAGAGCAGAACCGAACTGCTATGCTCCTGGATTGGATAAAGCAGTGCAGCTGAGAGTGACCTATAATTAGTCTTTTGTATCAAGAAAGATATTTTTTCTCCTTAAAAATGCTATAACCCTTTCTTTAATTTTAATGATTTATTTTTTAGCATAACTATTCCTTTCATTTCACTGTTTCGAGTGCATGTATTTTATCAAGTTGGATTTTTCTTAAAAATATCTTTCTAGCTGTAAAGAACAGAAAAAGCACAATATATAATTCTTAGGCTGTCATCTACAGCTTTTATCTAAAATATAACAGATAATCAGCATCCATCATTCTCTATCAAAGGAACATCTAATGTGGAGCATGTGTAGAAAAATACATCATTCTTCAGAAGAACTGTAGCCCAATTCAGTAAAGAGCAGAACCTAACCGGTATGCTCCTGGATTGGAGTATGCATACACTGTTTGGAAAGAAGCCAATGGATATTCACATTATAAATTGGAGGAATATGATGCTCCCAAGTCAGTGTCATATTGCAAGCCTATCTGTTCGGCAAATTGTTGACAAATTTGGCCATCCCAGGTCAACAGTCAGTGTTACCACATTGGAATGAAACACAGGGAGTCAAATACAAGTGCTACCTGCAGTGGATGACCCACTACTCTCACCAAATGTGATCATAGGATGCTACAAAGGATAATATCTAATAATTGGTATTCGTCTGCTGAAGCGTTGAATGCAGAATTCCAGGCATCGACTGGAACATGAAAGTTGTAAGGCTAACTAACAACATGAGTTTCCATAGTAGGACCATAATATGCAATTCCCACATTGCCCTAACCAACCTGCAGTATCACATTCAGTGGTGCAGAGTGTATGCAGTGGAATGTTGAAGCTTGAAAAGTTGTGTTATGGAGCAAAGAATCATGCTACACCATCTACTGAGCAGTTGGATTGGTGTGGGTGTTGCGGATGTTTAGGTGCATAACCCCAACTATGAAATTTGGAGGTGGCGATATAATTGTATGGTCTGTTTTTCCTGTTTGTCTTTGGACCTCTGTGGTGCCACGAACATTGAACTCCGAGAGGTATCTGTGGCATTTCTACAGAACTGACCATTGTCTCTTTCAGCAAGACAATGTAATGTCATAAGGTTGCTGTAACTGTGTGGTTTGTGGACATGGGCTAGCCACCACAGAGCCCTGATCTCAATCCTTTTGAACATCTGTGGGATGAATTGGAGCATTCAGTTATCCATCCACAGCAAAAAAAAAAAAAAAAAGTTTGCCAGTTACATTGAAGGATTTGATTACTGAAGGTACAAATACATGGTGATAAACTAGAAATAATTTGAAGGTCTGATTGAGAGATCATTGTATCTTATTTACATTTATCAGTGAGTAATTATGTAATAATAATAATATAACATATTAATAATATTATCTATCTATATATATATATTATATTATATTTATTTGTGGAGTTTCCATTTCCCTATCTTCGACTGTCCCTTATCCTCAACTGGTTGAACCCTCCTAATCAGGGATTAAGTATGTACGAGGGTTGTTTGAAAAGTTTGGTAAATTTCCAATAGACTGTAACACAGTTTGTTCATTCATACCAGTGTCGGCATGTATCATCTTTTTCATGACCCCTAATATTTTAGTCACATGCAACGCGTAGTCCTCATTTGGCAAATATTTAATATGACCATGTTCGCATTTTTCGTAAAAATGGAGAAAAACGAGTTTCGTGCAGTAATAAAACACTTTTATTTGAAGAAGTGGAAGGCTGCGCAGATCAAAGCCAAGTTAGATGCAGTTCATGAGGACTCTGCACCAGCATTAAAGGCTATTTCTTTTTGGATAAATGAGTTTAAACATGGTTTAAGTCCATTGAAGATAAAGTGTGTTCTGGATGCTCGACTGAGGTCACTACGAAGGAAATGATCAAAATGGGTGCCACAGACTGTCGATCAGAAATGCATGCGAAAAGACATTTCAACGCAGTGTTTGGTGGTGTTTAATTGCAAATTTTTTGTGTCAATTTGCGACTGTAGATGAAACTAGGATCCACCATGACAAACTTGAGTCCAAGCAGCAGTCAAAACAGTGGACAATGCCTGGTGAAAGTACCGAAAAAAGTGAAGGCCGCTTTGTCTTCTGGGAAGGTGATGGCCACTGTTTTTTGGGATTCCCAAGGAATTATCACGATAGGCTATTTGGAAAAGGGTAAGACAATAACAGGAGTCTTATGCATCATTGTTGGACCGTTTAAAAGAAGAACTGAAGAAAAAAACGGCCAAGATTAGTCCACAAAAAAGTGCTCTTTCATCAAGACTGCACCATCCCACACATCGGCTGTCGCAATGGTGAAATTGCACGAATTCAGGTTCGAATTGGTTCCACACATCCACCGTATTCTCTGAACTTGGCCTTGTGTGACTTCTTCTTGTTCCCAAACTTAAAAATTTGGCTCAGTGGGAAAAAATTTTTTTCGAACGAGGATGTCATGAAGGCTGTCAATTAACTATCTTGCACAATTTGACAAATCCTACTTTTCAGATGTGATAAAAAAAATTGGAAACTCACTGGACCAAATGTATAGACCTCGATGGAGACTGTGTTGAGAAATAAAGGTAATTTTTTCCAAAAAAATGCATTTAACTTAATTTTTTACCAAACTTTTCAAACAACCCTTGTATTTTATGACTCGTGTGTGTATTCACGGGCCAGTTTGCTTGTTCTGAACGCATGAAAAACCTGAGTTTCCAGGTGAAAAACCCTCTATCTCTCTATGAGACTGGCTACCTCACCTTTTAGTTGAAAGAGATCAGACAAAGGTTCCTCATTTAATGGATGGGAATCGAACTCAGGTCTTTCCAACCAAAGGCGTTTGTTTATGACTGTGCTACAGAGGTAGCTCAGTCATTGACAAACTCTCTCTTTCTTGCTCTCTCTCTCTCTCTCTATGTGTATATATATATATATATATATATATATACAGGGTGTTCGGGATAAATTTGACATATTTATAATTAATTATATTTTTCCGTAAGTTACATGTATTAACACACACTTCTCTTCATTTAAAAGTTTGGACCCTTCTTCATTCATATACAAGATGTCAGAAAGGATGGATAGCTGGAACCCACCTGAATCATGGAAGAGAATAACTTGTATCATGATGATTCGTGCCCGCCATCAAAATAAGGATATTACGACTGCTGCCCAATGCTCCCTGAATACAGTAAAAACAATCAGGCATGAACTAGAGACTTGCAATGGTGACTACGAGGATGTAGCAAGAAGAAAGATCCCTAGCAGACGATCTGATTGCGTTCGTACAGCAGAATTCCTCGCAAATCTGCAGGAACAGGTGTTGAAGAACCCTGGCATTGGAATTCGGGCTTTGTTCGTGGAGTTGCTAACTGTAGTCAAGCCCTGGATAACAAGGGTAGCCAATGGTAGGCCGTATGTATGGCAGCAGGATTCGGCCCCTTGCCACACCTCTGGGAAAAGTCAAAAATGGTTGTCTGAAAATTTCTACGACTTCACCAGTCCAAATTTTTGGCCTCCAAACTCCCCAGACCTTAACCCCATGGATTATTTTGTATGGGGCGCAGTTGAAAAAGACACCAATCGCACTTCCAGTAATACAAAAGCCCAGTTAATGGATAAAATTAAAACAGTTTTTGCGGCCCTTCCCAGGGAGACTGTAGCATCAGCTTGTTCGAGGTTCCGAAGCAGAATTGAAGCTGTGATCGATGCTAATGGTGGTTATTTTGAGTAAATCTTGTTGATAGTATTGTAATTAACTCTGCCTGTAATGTTTTTTGTCAATTCATTAAATTTAATAGATACAAAGAAGATTTTATTTTTCCTTACGAAACTGTCAAATTTATCCCGAACACCCTGTATATATATATAAACTTTTTTTATATATAAAAACTATACATTAAAGTGTTAGGTATTAACATTTGAAGCTGTTTTGTGTATCTTCTCATTGTTGGGCATGTGCATGTGTTCAACATTCCTTGAACACCAAAGTTGGATAGCAGTGCAGTGGCAGTCTGAAAAGATCGCCTATAGCTGAGATTGGTGTTGAGATGTATTTGATTGAGAATGATTTCTTTGGATTCCACAATTCTTCTTTCAAGTTCATCATAGCATCGAAAGATATTTTCAGATTTGTTCTGTAAGACTGGATGAATGAAGTTTTCTTCATTAGCATCAGCAGAATTCAGGACATGGTTCGACAGAGCACGAGCTCTGGTTCTGCCATATGTGACATATCTTTTATGTTCTTCAAGATGTAATTCAATGGATTTTGCTGTCTGGCCAAAATAAGGTTTATTGCAGTTGCGCCAAATTTGGTAAATATGGGAATATTTCAGATCGTTTTTGTTTGAGCTTACTGAGCAAGGAATGTAGTTTCAGAAGAGGAGTGAAAGAAGTCCAGATTGCAATTTTTTTGCAACTTTGGCCAGTTTTGGCAAAACAGAACTTATATCTGTTAAGGATATGTATCCTTTTTCACTATTTCTATCTTCAGTATGGCAAGGAGGTGAAGTGAAAAGTAACTTACTAACTGTTTGTTTCAAATAATCGTTTTGTTGAAAGACTGTAAGAAGAAACTGAAGTTCTTTGTTAATATTGTCTTTTTCACACAGGAGTGAGCAAGTACGTTTGTGTATAATAGAGATAATACCAAATTTTTGAGGTGGATAGTGATGGGACTGTGCATGGAGATATCTGTTGATGCGAGTTGGGTTCCTGTAAATAAAGATTTTTAATTTCTCAGAAATACAATGAATTTGACATCCAAGAACAGAAGAGGGCCATCAGTCTCTAATTCTGCAGTATGGATTTTTGGGTGTTGACTGTTGAGGTAGTGAAGGAAATTCTTTAGAGACTCAGGACCGTGACTCCAGATTAAGAAGATGCCATCGATATACCTTTTCCACAATTTTGGCTTCAAAGGAAAGGAGGAGATAGCTTTTTTCTTCAAAAGATTCCAGATATAGATTTGCCAGTATGGGCGATAACGGATTACCTATAGCTAAACCAGAGTTTTGTTTGTAAATAATTTCTTTAAACTGCAAATAGCCAGAATTATCAAAATGGGTTAATAAAGACATAACTTTTTTTTAATAATTTATGTTTTTAACAGAATAAGAACTTAACTGGTAATTAGTTTACAGAATTAACAACGCATATAAAGTATATTAATTAAAGGTAACTTTAATGAATAACTTCTATATTTCGGCAACGTCACGTTGCCATCTTTAGGAACATAAAGATATGGTATGTGCACTCAGGCACTAACAAAAGCAAATGAGGAAGAAAGCAAGAAACTAATATTGTTCCTAAAGTCCTAATGGTGCCCTCTGGCAGGCTAATTTGGTTGTCTTGGCAGTTGGGCTGAAGTTCTGATAATGTAAGTCTCCCAAATTTGGTGTAGTTTCATGCACCCAAATTTGTTGAGGTTAGGAACGTTTTTTAGAGCTGCTGATGATTCCTTGAATAATCTTTTGTATTTAAACTTGCTGCGGTGTATTATTTTTGTTTTCTTCCAACGAATTCTATGGTGGGTATCTAAGGCATGGTCTGCCAGCCCAGAGCGGCTGTACTGGTGAAACCGGATGTAATCTTTGTGTTCTGAAATCCTGATATTTGTTGTTCTGCCTGTTTGGCCAAAGTAGGACAATTTGCAGCTGCAAGGGACCTGGTATACACCAGGTAGGTCTAGGGGAAGTGGTTGGTCTTTGGTAGAGCGGATAAGGGATGCCAACTTTTTATATGGTCTGTAACAAAAAGTAAGGTCATATTTTCTGAGGATATTGGTTATTTTCTCAGAGGTGCCCTGGATGTAGGGAATGGTGATAGATTTAGTGTAATCTTTATTGTGGAGGGGGGGGGATTGTGGTTTACTGGTTTTAGTAATTTTTGGATTTTTTTGGGGTTATAGCCATTGGCTGAGAAAGTGTTGAGGATGCAGTTTAGTTCAGTAGTTAGGGCCTTTTCATCTGAGCAGATTAATTTTGCCCTGTTATATAGTGTTTTTATAACCCCTTATTGTTGTGAGGGGTGGGGGGATTGCTGGTGAATGTATCTGCCAGTATGGGTGGGTTTTCTGTAAACAGAGAAAACCAAAGATCCATCAAGCTGGCGAGTGATTAAAGTGTCTAGGAAAGGGAGGGTGTTGTTTTCCTCTTTTTCTAAGGTGAACTGGACTCTGGGATGTTGGTTGTTTAAGTGTGTTAGGAAGGAGTGGAGTGAGTCTGAGCCATGTTGCCAAATAGCGAACACATCATCCATGTAACAAAGCCATATAGTGGGTTTTTGTGGGGCGGAGTTTAAGGCTTTCTCTTCAAAGGTCTCCATAAAGAAATTGGCCAAGGGTAAGGAAAGTGGTGAACCCATGGCTGTCCCCTCTGTTTGTAGAACTTTCCTTGGCAAACGAAATAGCCTGAGTTCATTGTGAACTGAAATAGGGCTGAGATATCGGGAGGAAACTTGGCTTGGATGAGCTGTAGGGTTTCTTTGAGTGGGACATTAGTGAATAGGGAGGAGACGTCAAAACTGACCATTATATCAGTGTGTTGGAGTGAGAGGTTTTCTATACTGGCTTTAAAGTGGGCTGTGTTTTTTATGTGCGATGGTGTGTTGCCAGTATAGTGTGTGAGAGTTTTGGCTAAATGCTTGGCTAATTTATATGTGAGGGAATCAATGCCATTCACTATGGGACGTAATGGCACATTTTGTTTATGTATTTTTGGGAGTCTATATAATCGGGAGGGGGGGGTCTAGAGTTATAAGGTTTTAGTTTGTTAGTGACTTCCACAGGCCAAGAAGTGACTTTCTTAAGGAGTCTGTGGAGAGGTCTAATCTGAGAGCTGGTAGGATTATATTCAATAGGGAGGTAAGTAGTACGGTCTAGTACTAAAGCATTAAGCTTACTTTTGTAGTCCTTTTGATTTATCACCACAGTGGCGTTTCCCTTATCTGCTTTGGTAATTACCATTTTTTTGTTTCTTCATTTCTTGTAGGGCTGCATATTCGTCTTTGGATAAGTTGGTTTTTGGAGGTTTGGCTTTAGTGAGAACACCGACTACATCCAGTCTGACATTGTTGGCGATATCGTTAGGAAGGTTGCGACTTATCCAAAGACAAATATGCAGCCCTACAAGAAATGAAGAATAACAAAAAAATAGTAATCACCAAGCGGATAAGGGAAACGCCACTGTGGTGCTAAATCAAAAGGATTACAAAAGTAAGCTTAATGCTTTAGTACTAGACCGTACTACTTACCTCCCTATTGAATATAATCCTACCAGCTCTCAGATTAGAACTCTCCACAGACTCCTTAAGAAAGTCACTTCTTGGCCTGTGGAAGTCGCTAAGAAACTAAAACCTTATAACTCTAGACCCCCCCCCCCATTATATGGACTCCCAAAAATACATAAACAAAATGTGCCATTACATCCCATAATGGATGGCATTGATTCCCCCACATATAAATTAGCCAAGCATTTTAGCCAAAACGCTCACACACTATACTGGCAACACACCATCACACATAAAAAACACAGCCCACTTTAAAGAGCCAGTATAGAAAACCTCTCGCTCCAACACACTGATATAATGGTCAGTTTTGACATCTCCTCCCTATTCACTAATGTCCCACTCAAAGAAACCCTACAGCTCATCCAAGCCAAGTTTCCTCCTGATATCTCAGCCCTATTTCAGTTCACAATGAACTCAGGCTATTTCGTTTGGCAAGGAAAGTTCTACAAACAGATAGAGGGGGACAGCCATGGGTTCACCACTTTCCCCACCCTTGGCCAATTTCTTTATGGAGACCTTTGAAGAAAAAGCCTTAGCCTCTGCCCCACAAAAACCAACCATTTGGCTTCGCTACATTGATGATGTGTTCGCTATTTGGCCCACATGGCTCTGAAACACTCCTTTCCTTCTTAACACACTTAAACAACCAATACCCCGGGAATCAAGTTCACCCTGGAAAAAGAGAAAAACAACAGCCTCCCTTTCCTAGACACACTAGTCACCTGCCAGCCTGATGGAACCTTGGTTTTCTCAGTTTATAGAAAACCCACCCATACAGGCCAATACATTCACCAACAATCCCCCCTCCTCACAACAATATGGAGTAGTGAAAATACTATACAATAGGGCTAAACTAATCTGTTCTAACGACATGGCCCTAAACACTGAACTAAATCACATCCTCAACACTTTCTCAGCCAATGGCTATAACCCTAAAAAAATCCAAAAAATACTAAAACCAGTAAACCACAACCCCCTCCACAATAAAGATTACATTAAATCTATCACCATTCCCTACATCCAGGGCACCTCTGAGAAAATAACCAATATCCTCAGAAAATATGACCTCACTTCTTGTTACAGACCATATAAAAAGTTGGCATCCCTTATCCGCTCTACCAAAAACCAACCACTTCCCCTAGACCTACCTGGTGTATACCAGGTCCCTTGCAGCTGCAGATTGTCCTACTTTGGCCAAACAGGCAGAATAACAAATATCAGGATTTCAGAACACAAAGATTACATCCGGTTTCACCAGTACAGCCGCTCTGGGCTGGCAGACCATGCCTTAGATACCCACCATAGAATTCGTTGGAAGAAAACAATAATAATACACCGCAGAAAGTTTAAATACGAAAGATTATTCAAGGAATCATCAGCAGCTCTAAAAAACGTTCCTATTATTATTATTATTGTTCCAGGAAACTCCAAGGAGTCAACAGACTCATCGAGGGGAGACCCTAACATCATGTCAAGAACAACTATTCAGCATTCACACAGTATCTATCATACCTTGCCTTGAACTCATTCACAATCGTAGCACCCACAACAGACTCTTGAAGCTTATTCCACTCATTCACCACTCTCCAAGTAAAAAACCTAGCTCTAACACCCTTGTCAACCATGCTCTTGCCCAGCTTCCATGCTGGGGAAGAGCGTGGTTGACAATATCTTCTGGATCAATCTTATAAGAACCCTTCAGTAATTTGAATGTCTCAATCACATCACCCCTCCTTCGCCTATCAACCAATTTTTGCAACCCACAAATCTTCAACCTATTCTCATAAGGTTCATTCCACAGACCTGCTATCATCTTGGTCACTCGTCTCTGGACCCTCTCCACTTCCTCCCCATCACGAAGAAACCCTGGTGCCCATTGCTGGGCACAGAAGTCCAGATGGGGTCTTATCAAGGCTCGATACAGAGGAACAACAACTTGTTTGTCTCTGCTTGTTAAAGTATTTTTCAGAAGCCAAATGATTTGGTGAGCTGTTTTAGTCACTTTTGCAATGTGCCCCCTAAACTTCAACTCCCTATCCACCAACACTCCCAAATCCCTGGCCTCATCAATCTCCTGGAGTACGGTTCCACCAATGCGATATACTGCTGCTATTCTTTTCACCCCAAAGTGCATAACCTTACACTTTGCCACAGTTAAATTGACATCCATTTTTCTTAGCCCACTCCTCCAAACTATCCAAATCATCCTGTAAAATTTTGACATCCTGTGCACTCACAATTGCTCTACCCAACTTTGCATCATCAGCAAACAAGTGAACACTTCCTCTCAAATCCTTTCCAATATCATTGATGAACAAATTGAAAAGCAGTGGTCCAAGAACAGAGCCCTGCGGCACTCCACTAGTCACAAGACGTCTTTCAAACTCCACTCCTGATTAAACCACTCTCTGGTATCTCTCCTTCAACCACCCTATATCTATCCCCATCTGCTCCAGTTTACTGATTAGGGTTCCATGTGGCATCCTATCATTTCCTAACCTCAACAAATTTGGGTGCATGAAACTACCCCAAATTTGGGAGACTTACATTATCAGAACTTCAGCCCAACTGCCAGGACAACCAAATTAGCCCGCCAAAGGGCATCATTAGGACTTTAGGAACAATATTAGTTTCTTGCTTTCTTCCTCATTTGGTTCCTGAAGATGGCAATGTGATGTAGCCGAAATATAGAAGTTATTCATTAAAGTTACCTTTTTATATATTAACTTTATAACCCATATAAAGTATAATTAATATACTTTATATGCGTTGTTAATTCCGTAAACTAATTACCAGTTATGTATTACCAACGTATAAGCCTTGCTACTAGAAGAATAAAAACTTCTTCTGTAGGTACATTTGTGAACAGGGGAATAACATCAGAATTAGCCATAAATTCTTCTTTTGGATATTTATGTTTTTGACACTTGAAACAAAATCAACAGAATTTTTAATAAAAAAAAAAAGGTCGAGCTTAATAAACACTTTAGGGATTTTGCTAAATACTTTGAAAGTTTATAAATAGGTTAATCAATGCCTTCTACAAACAAACAAAAATTCTGTTGATTTTGTTTCAAATGTCAAAAATATAAATATACTAAAATTAGAAGAAATTATTGCTAGTTTTGATGTTTCCCTCTTCACAAATGTATACCTACAGAAAAAGTTCTTATTCTGTTCATAGATAAATTATCAAAAAAAGTCTTCTTTATTAACTCATTGTGTTAATTCTTGCTATTTCCAGTTTAAAGACATTATTTACAAACAAAACTCTGGTTTAGCCATGGGTAAACTGTTATTGCCCGTACTGGCAAATCTATATTTGGAATCTTTTGAAGAAAAAGCTGTCTCCTCCTTTCCATTGAAAAAATTGGGGAAAAGATTTATCGATGACATCTTTTTAATCTGGCGCCATGTTCCTTGGAACCAGAGCTAGTGCTCAGTCGAACCATGTCCTGAATTCTGCTGACATTAATGAAGAAAACTTCATTCATCCAGTCTTATGCGACAAATCTGAAAATATCTTTCATTTTAGCGAAATATTCATCGAAAATAACTTTTGATGCTATGATGAACTTGAATGAATTATGGAATCCAGAGAAATTCTTCTCAATACCAACCTGAGCTATAATCTCTCAGACTGCCATTGCGCTGCCATCCAACTTTATCGTTCACGAGATGTTGAATGCATGCACATGCTCAACAATGAGGAGATACACAGAACAGCTTTAAATGTTAATACACTAATACTTTAATGTATAGTTTTTTGATCTTTGACAATTTTTGTTGCTTGTTCCTTCTTGTTATGCACCCGAAGAAGTCTTCTATGAAGACGAAACTAGTCGTGCAATCTAATTAATTAAATAGCATTTTTTACTTGTATCTCTTGGCTTTCAATTATTTAATCTTTTTTTTTTAAAAAATGCCTCTCAGCTAAGTAAATCCATTATATCATATATAAATTATATATTTAGTTTAATCCTTTATCCAAATGTAAGCAAACAAAGTTTGCACCTGAAGTATCTTCAGGACTGGGGCAACTTGTGGCAAAGGTTGACTGCGTTTTCATCACTTAGTATCCCATAATGCAAAGCACATCTCCTTGCAGACATGTGTAATGCTATGCATTATGGGAAGGATCACTACCCAGACCGGTTTCGCCCTTTATTGTTTGGTTATATATATCATATATATCTACTCTATAATATAAAATAAGCCTTTTTTTTTTGTAACGTTTTTGTGTCACATTTTTTATCAAGTTATTTGAAACGTTTTGAAACTCAGGGGCTACCCTGAGTGTCGAGTCATCAGAATTCAAGGGAGAACTGGCCTACCAGTCCGGAACTCAGGGGATTAGGTGCCGTAGGCTCCAATGGGAGGGACTCCCCCTTTCGAGTCATCAGAATTCAAGAAGAACTGGCCTACCAGTCCGGAACCGGGGGGGATAGGAACCCCTCGTTTCGAGTCATCAGAATTTAAGGAGAACCGGCCTACCAGTCCGGAACTTGGGGGATTGGGCGCTGTAGGCGCCAGAGGGATGTAGCCCCCCTCCCCCAGCACTTACATTATTATTATTATTACATGACACTTCGAAGGACTCATGGAGGGATGGCATCTACTCTACAACTCTTCATCTCCACCACTTAATCCTCAACTAAGTAAACAGCATCTCATCTACATCAATGCCATCTACTGCCTGGCCACCTTTACCACTAGTATTTTCATAGACTATCACAAACATCCATGCCCACAGCCTTTTGGCTGGAAAGTAGATATGCTAACCACTCGGCCAACCAGGCTGACAATATTGTTATGGAATAATTATCATTGTGAATAATTACTGTTTTTAAGAACTTGAAATAAATTTTATTGTTTTGACCTTTATATCAAGATCATCTTCAGGTACACATACATAAAGAAAATAAATCTGTTTGCACCTTTTATTCCCTTATAGATAGTAGGTGAGGCTGTTTATCCTATCTAACTTTTAGAGACTGAGGGGGGGGGGTTCTTACCAGGTTCTTGACTTAATTCGGCTACCAGTTCAGTCTTCACTGGTAGCCAGTTAGAGATTGCTAGCCCAAGACTATCACTAATTATAAACGGCATCAAGTCAAGAGATAGCTGACAAGTGCCGTCACCTTGTGGACCCTTTTAGCTATATCCTAATACTACATATATTTATTATCTGAGAAAGTGGGGGTCTATGGTCAATTTTCTTGAGTTTTCATTGTTTCTCTAATCAGTGACCAGAATTGAACCTGGGTCTTTCTTTGGGCAGCCAAGCATCATGGAATGCAGATTCCACTTTCATTGAACTACACAGGCTCCACACACACACATACACAAACACACACTGGATCACAAGCTACATTGGTATACTACTGTAAAAAATTCGATGCAACAAGAATAAATTTTTGTATAACGAACGCATCAAGTTTTTACAGTTAGGCAGAACCCAGAACACCTGTAAATAGTCCTTTCTTTTAACATTTTTGTATTGTGTATAACTTATGTACAGCCCAATGGGAATTAGCTATCTCTTTGAACAAAAAATGAAAAACTTTCAAAGCTAAGGGAAACGCTCTACAGTCGGAACACCGTTTGAAAGTTTGTTCACGAGTTCAACCCTAAGTGACCTCAAGGTCAATGCAAAAAGGGGGTGGCAAAATTCAAACGGATGTTCCGCTGACTGACTTAATGAGATTAGAACACAAAGACGGAGAAGAAAGGGCTTTTCGAAGGTTCCAGGAATCATATGACAATGTAAGGGGTTCGCGTAAGTGCACGCAAGGAGTGCACGGGGTTTAGAAAACTGAACCCAGGGTCTCGAAACTGATGAAATATAAGATGGGACTTCCAGAGACACAGGGAGTTTTTTCTGGCACAGAGAAGAAACGAGCATACGAGGAGACAATGTGGTAGAAAGGCCTGAGAATGACGTCCTGACGTGTCAAGGAAGGAAGCCATGCCGCGAGCCGTCATTCAGCCCAGAAGCATAGATGACCAGGGGACGAATCAGTTGAGGTAGTGCTGAACTTGTCTATGAGCTGTTCCGCTTATCTAGGTCCGTGAAAGCGCTGACAATTCGCGACCCTTCGCTAGTATATCAGCACGCCGATAAATCGTCATCCACATCCTGCGAGATAACCTGATGAGTGGCCGGTATCCCAAGGATCTGAAGGAGGAGAGATCGAAAACACGAGACGAAGAAAAGAAAATATAGGAAGTCACAGCCAATGGTATCTGAGAGTGCAACCCAACAGAAGACACCCCATGTGAGTTAAATTATTGTTTTGTTTTGACTGTGCAAAGCAATAAGAATAGGTTGTAGAAATTGGAAAAATTGCATGTATAGGGACATGAATAGCTAGAATAACCTTGAGAGACTTGCTCTGTCTGAAATTTGATGATTGCATTTAAGAATTAATATAGCTTTGATACTTATATTTAGAGGGACCTGTGGCATAGTATAAATATTAAAAACAACACGTAAGTCCACAGTAATAATTTTAATTAATAAATAAAGTAGATATTTCGTACTAAAAATAATAGTACATCTTCAGCGTTACAAACAGATAGGAATAGAATACAAGTAACGAATATTCGGTGGATCACCTATTAAAATACAATGTTGTCCCGAGCTAGGAAATGAAAGAAATTAATAAATAATTAATATTTAAGATAATTAGTTTTTTAATGATTACATAAAATAAAAGTCTCCCAGATCTTTGAGAGAGAGAGAGAGGCAATCATTTCGATTTCAATTCGGTCGGTGTAAAAAAAGCTTCACAACTTTCTTTAAAGAGGCGTTCATATTTGAACTGCATCTATGAAGTAGAATAGCTTTATCCCACTGGATATTATGGGTAGTGGTAATACTGTGTTGTGATACACCAGACTTCTGAGATTTGTTGTAATCAATATAATATTGAATGTTCTTTAATTCTTTTTTCCACAGAACAGTCAGTTTGTCCAAAATAAGAAACATTGCATTTACGAGGAATTTTGTAAACGCCAGCCAAAGACAGAAATGGTTTATCTTTTGTAGAAGGCAATAAGGAAGAAATTTTGTTGATAGGAATATAAGTGGGAATCAATAGATACTTTTTTTAAAATTCTACCTATAGGTTCAGAGATTCCAGGAATGTAGGGGATTGGAAATCTGCGAACTGTTGAAGAAGCCTTAAGTATTGGAACATAAGATTCAATTATCTGTTGGATTTGATTAGGGTGGTAATTATTAGATACCATTAACCTTAACATTAACACCATACATCTCAAAAATTTGGCATTCTTAAATCTTTAATTAATAGGGCACATAAAGTTTGCTCTTCTCCAGAAATCTTACAACAAGAACTTTCCATCATTAAAAAGTTAACGGTATCTAATAATTAAAACCCTAATCAAATCCAACAGATAATTGAATCTTATGTTTCAATACTTAACGCTTCTTCGACAGTTCGCAGAATTCCAATTCCTACATTCCAGGAATCTCAGAACCTATAGGTAGAATTTAATAAAAGTACCAATTGATTCCCACTTATATTCCTATCAACAAAATTTCTTCCTTATTGCCTTCTACAAAAGATAAACTGTCATTTCTGTCTTTGGCTGGCGTTTACAAATTTACAAAAAGGGGGCAGCAAAATTCAAACGGATGTTCCGCTGGCTGACTTAATGAGATTAGAACACAAAGACGGAGAAGAAAGGGCTTGTCGAAGGTTCGAGAAACCAGGAATCATATGACAATGTAAAGGGTTTTTGCGTAAGTGCACGCAAGGAGTGCACGGGGTTTAGAAAACTAAACCCAAGGTCTCGAAACTGATGAAATATAAGATGGGACTTCCAGAGACACAGGAAGTTTTTTCTGGCACAGAGAAGAAACGAGCATACGAGGAGACAATGTGGTAGAAAGGCCTGAGAATGACGTCCTGACGTGTCAAGGAGGGAAGCTATACCACAAGCCGTCATTCAGCCCAGAAGCGTAGATGACCAGGGGACGAATCAGCTGAGGTAGCGCCGAACTTGTCTATGAGCTGTTCTGCTTATCTAAGTCCGTGAAGGCCCTGACAATTCGCGACCCTTCATTGGTGTATCAACACGCCGATAAATCATCATCCACATCCCGCGAGACAACCTGATGAACGGCCGGTATCTCAAGGATCTGAAGGAGGAGAGATCGAAAACACGAGACGAAGAAAAGAAAATATAGGAAGTCGCAACCAATGGGATCTGAGAGTGCAACCCAACAGAAGACAGCCCATGTGAGTTAAATTATTGTTTTGTTTTGGCTGTGCAAAGGTTGTAGAAATTGGAAAAATTGCATGTATAGGAACGTGAATAGCTAGAATAACCTTGAGAGACTTGCTCTGTCTGAAATTTGATGATTGCATTTAAGAATGAATATAGCTTTGATAGTTGCATCTAAGAAAGAGTATAGATAATTCCTAGGAAGTATTTTGGGTTATGAATTTTAAATTAATGCCTGTATGTAATCTTGTATGAAATTTTAAGTTTGTAATATGTTATACCATTTGTAACATATCCTAAACGCCAGTTGTTCAAGTATTAAGTTGTTTGTTTGAGAATTTTTTGAGCCAGATGATCTAAATAGATAATATGATGTGTGCCTTGTATTAATTTGAAGTAGAGATATATGCAAGTTTGTCTTTAGAGTTTCCTTTTTTTGAATCACAGAGGATCACCCTCTGTTTTATAGTGTATATTATATGCCTGTTTGATGACCATTAAATCCCATGCCGTATTTTAACGAAGTTTTTTGCTTGATCTTATTTTAGTTGCAATGCATTGATCTTAAATAAAAAAAAAAAAAAAAAAACCTAAGCGGGAAACATTGATATAAATAATAAGTGAGGAAAGGGCCAGGACTGCAAAGCAAACGATTAACTTGGGGATGATTAAGAGATTTTTGTTGTGGAAGATTTAATAACCTGCTGTAAGTACTATATTTCTTGCACCATATTGAGGCATGGATGGTGCAGTCATAAAATCTAAATAAATTATTTCATTGCTCTCAGGTAGAAGGAGTATGGAATACAGAAGGCAGGAATCAAGAGTACAAAAGGAGAAACGTGTAAGATTAAGTGACGATATATAAAAATATACCCCCTGATTACAAAAGGCACAATAAAATCCAGGATAAGGATATATAAGAAAAACTTATAATTTTACAAAGTGGGGGAGGGTCTACGGTCAATTTTCTTGAGTTTCCATTGTTTCTCTAATCAGCGACCAGAATTGAACCTGGGTCTTTCTTTGGGCAACCAAGCATCATGGAATGCAGATTCCACTTTCATTGAACTACACAGGCTCCACACACACACATACTGGATCACAAGCTAAATTGGTATACTAGGTTGGATGAGAATAATTGCTTTGGTCAATGATTGACCATAGCCTGACCTCTGGTGGAAAAATATATAATAAAATGAAAAAGGGAGAAAAAATTACATGGTTATATTACAAGCAGTTATTCGTTTCTTATGATCCTGTTACTTTAAATTTCTGTTATCCAATTAAATTTCTTTTCTTCTGGGTGCTATTTGCTTAAGCCATCTAAATCCTTGTGTCTTTTAGGGCATTTTTTTTTTTGTGTGTGTGAGGATTTGATTAATTAATGATCATTTCAGAGACTTCCCTGAATTTACATTCATACAATGGTTTGGGACTATAAGGACTAGGTGCCTTTCCAGTCAATATGATGGTATATTTTTAGTGCATGGTCAGAAAAGCCTGCATTTCTTTAATGAAAGTACTTGATGTGTCGTTTATATTATTTTTTCCTGTTTGGGATTGTACAACCTGTTTCACCTATGTAGAGTAGGTTATAGGTGCAGTGGATCTGGTATACACCTAGACAGGCAAGGAAAGAATGGGGATCTTTAGTGGTTTATTTACATTGGTGGATCATTGGTGGTTTATTTACATTTAAAATTCAATAGCTTTTAACTTGTCCAGGTTTTGTAGCAAATATTTTGTGTTATGTTTCATGTTTATATTTTGCTTTTAAATATTTGCATTTAACCATATTGCTTTATAGTAATATCTACATTGTTATTCATACAAATCAAACAGTTATATTTATAGCTTACTGATATCACACTTTTCAGACAGAGGATGATACTGACAAAATTCATGCTAATGACAGAGCAGCTATAAAACAACTTATAGTTGGACTGATGCTCAAGAGCCCTGAGCAGATTCAAAGACAGGTAACTTTACATTCAAATAGTATATTATTGTGTTATAAGTTTTATTCTGTAATGTTTCATCTCTGTATATTTTACACACACAAAAAAAAACAACTGTAGAACATATTTAGTGGTATAGTTAAAAAAAGTAAGTTAGGCAGAAAGCAATATTTGAATAATTTGCGACATTCATGTTTGGTTAATGAAATTAAGTTGACCTGTTGGAACAGCAACAGTGATAAAAAAAAAATATGTAAATAAAAGATGACAGTGATATGACTTTAATGTGTTATACAATAGTATACAAATGTGAAGAAAAAAAAAATGCTGGCCTGGTTGGCCAAGTGCTTATCTTATCTGCTTTCCAACCAAGTGGGTTCAAATCCAGCTCTAGTCATGGATGTTTAAATGTCTTTAGATAGAAGATAAATTTCATCTGGTGTGAGACAACTGCTCCACTTCTTGGAGACTTGAAGTGGCTGGAAAAATGTTTGGTCTGCAGTTCAGGTGTTTTGGATTATGTAAAAATTAATAAAAAGACAAAAAAAATTATTGAAAATAAAAATGGACAAAAAAATCTAAGCTCAATTGTAGTAGTAATGTAAGGTTTGTTTCATTGTGAGTGGGAGTCACATAAAAAAAAATTAATCAGCATGTGTTGAGTCCAACACAGAAAAAAAAGTGTTGTACTGCTATATGTATACAGAATCAAATATACATTGACTGTACTTTTACTTATTTTTTGCAATACATTTTCAGTTTATCATGTCTGTTTATTCACTAGAATTCACACAATGTTCATGTCATATTTACAGTATTTGAAGAAATTATTTGAGTTTGGAACTGATGCAAAAATCTCTGTCCAAAATTATGGTGCATATGAAATGACAATTATAGTGTAGTAGCTCCACTTGATCTGTGGATATTTTTCCTGAAAATCAGACATGACCTTTAGACTTCTCTTCTACATTTGGTACACAGACAAGCTTAAATTAGATCTTTTGGACACATATTTCTCCCAAAGTCTTGAGCACCAATGTTTTTACTTAGATGAGATGTAATCATAGCATATCATTATTGTTCAAGCATGATGTTTGGGCAATAACATGGTGAATGCTGAACTCTAATGAATTCAGCAAAATGTGTAGGCAATTAATGTAATGTTGATTACTTTGATATTGAAGATGGCTTTGTTGTAGCACTTTTTTTTTTATTATTATTAATAGGGACATTCAGTTCGTTGGTTTCTGTTAAGCCTGCTGTAATTGTAATTATAAAATTGCTCGTGCCTACTGAAGGAACCATGCAGTAGTAGTAGTAGTAATAAGATTTTTTTTTATATATGCCTGTTCTTCTTCCAGTAAATTCAGTCAAGTATATGAAGGCAGTTATATCTTGAACATTTTTTTTTTCTATACACCTTTTTATATACATATTTGCTTATGTTATTAGGTTAATTTTGTCTGTATGCATGTGTGTTCCTTTGCCACTTGAAATTCAGAAGTTGAGATCCTTATAAATTGTTAGAGGTATTTTAATTTCATTTGAACCATAAGTAGAAGCAATATTTGTCAAAATATTTTAAAGTAAAAAATTACTTTAAAATTACTCTGTTCTGGTTGGATGGAATTTAATAAAATTTGGCTATTTAGGATATCAGCTAAACTTGAGTAGACTCAAATTTAGCTTTGGTTGAACTATTTTGATGCTAAAATGTGGTAGAATAATTTTGTTCTTGCTGGATGGGATTTAATGAAATTTGCTAATGCAATCCACATAAATTGCCTTTATGTGGTATGTCCCATTGTTATATCCACCTGAATGAACAAAAATAGGTTGGCAGTGAGTTTAAAAAAAAAAAAAAAATTGCATTCTGTACTGATTGAAACTACATGTACCTTATGATGATGGAAATAATCAGACATGCTGACTCAAACATTAGCCACTCACTCATACTTTCATCAAAAAAACCTCAATAAAAAAAATGGAAAAAAACAGCTACTGAAATTATGATATTGCAAATTCAAGATGCACTATCAGCATTTGGAAGCAGTGATAAAAAATCAGTGAAACTAGCTGAGAAATGTGAAAAATTGTGCTTATATAATTATGGTTACTATGAATAAGAAGACCAAAATAGGTGAGATTTGTCTAAATAAGTATAAGATTAAGTCGGGAACTAAGAATCCAAAAAGGAGAGAATAGTTGTAGTGTTCAATATCAAAAATGAAGATAAAACTTATTTGAATGGGAACAAATTTCAAGTAATGATCTGTGCAAATTTTAAAAGGATACATTGGATATTGAGACTTATTTGTGTCCTTATCCATATAGAAGTATCTAGATGTAGACACATTTCTCAAGTTATTCTGGAGAGAGAGAGAGAGGTGGGGAGGAGAGAGCAGCTGATATAAAGAAAATGTGCAAGTTAGTTCTTGTTGGAAGCTGCAGAATGGGAAATGTATTTCAGATACCCTGACATGTTTGGTGAAAATTGGGATTAAAGGGTAGAAATGATAATAATGGTAAGTACATGGTGGATTACTGCTCATGACAAATTAGTAACTACTAACCCTCTGTTCTAACATATAATTATTCCTTAATTCACATGGGGGGATCAGATACAGAACAAGTAGTCTTATGATAAATAAGAAATAGTAATTTTACCATTTATATAAATGGTAAAATTATCATTAGATGATATGCTACTATGAAATTCTGAGACGTGGCACCAAAAACTTTCATGGGTATTATTATAATATACATTGTTCATTCTAGTAAATATCTCTCCATCCATCTAACATGATAAACAGGAACTTAAAGAAACAGTCTGTGAAAAGATGAAATCATATTAAAAAAGATTCCATTTAGTATGTCAGCATATAATCTTAGAAAATATAGGAAAAAATGCTGGAAAGCATTTCTTCCTATATTGGAGAAGTACATGCAGTCAACTGTCACTATAGCCTAGGACAACTCCCACCATTAGTGACTTTACTCACCAGAAACTGCTAAACAGCCCCAGCTGAAGTCATCCTGTGGCATTAATTTTGTGCTAAAGGAAATTCCTATAACACAGTATTCCTTTGCTCCTTACAAGTTTTCTATAATGAGTTTTCTGTAGAAAAGAAATCCATTGTTATTAATAGAAACATAAGTAGATATATTAAAAAGAATAAACAACAGATAACTTAGAAGAAAAATTAATATAAAATTTTCATCCAGATATCATTATTATGTAGGTATCTTCGTGGTGTCCAGACTCATTGAACTGTCTATACTAAATGTTATTCACATGCTGTTTGTCATAAAGCAAGCAGTTGTAAAGTGAGGGAAGAGGTTTTTCTTTGCTAATTCTGTTTAGCAAAGCTGGTCTGGTAGCCTATTTTCATATTTGTCTTTTTATTGCTGATTTTCATACCAAATTTATTAAAACAGTTATTCAATTTTAGTCAAGGAATCTTGCAGAGACTTGTACTGGATTTATTTAGAAGTATAACACTATCTGCATAAAGTAAAGAACTGAGATTAAACATCTTGAATTTTGATATCAGGTTTAATACTTTCCTTCATAATGTGATGCATCTAGATGGTGAATAACAGATCTACAAAACTTAAATACATATCCTTAGTCCCATGATTTCTCAACTATTTGTCTTAAAATGAAAATCTCATTCTGACAATTCTACTAGGCCTGAATCCAGCTTGTTTTTCACCAACTTCCTTTCTATAAACCTTCTTAGTCGTTTCTCAAGTATACATACATAAATTTTACCAAGAACACATGGTAGGGAAATACTTCCATAATCCTCACATTCAGTTTTATTTTCCTTTTTTATAGATAGGTACTATGAGAGCTCCGCTACTCCAATCATCTAAAATTTGACCATTAGTCTAGGTCTATTGAATTATGCAGTTCAGCCACTGTAAAACTTTGATATCCCCATGGTTGAGTATTTCTAGTCAGATATCATTTACTCCCGCTGCCCTTCCACATTTCAGGTTTTTGATGGCTTTTCCTACTTCAAGTATTGATATATATTCCTGATTTCATCAACATAAATATGGAAAAAAAGAGTAGCTGTGAGAATTACCATATCTATATACTTAGGATTAATGATCAATCCTTAAGAACGTGCTAAATAATAACTATACGATGTTATATTCAATAATAACTATACGATGTTATATTCAAGTCCGCGCGGTTAGCCTAGTGGCTGTGCGCTTCGCAACCATATGCCTGGGGAAGGAGTGTCCTAGGTTCGATTCCCGTCGGTGACGTGAGGAGCTTGAAGGATCTTCCTCAGCCATAGCCAAGTTAGCCAGTCTTGGGCGTGGACAGCAGGGTTTTTTCCCCAGTTTATTCTGGGGTTTTTCATCCCGCAAAGCAGGCAAAACTGGCCTTGAGAACTCAACACTACAGGCCATAGGATACACCGGGGCATAAGGCTGACCACCTTATCCTGTAAACGGAGTGAGGTCCGATGATCAATGGACCCTCGACACCGCAAGGTAAAAGAGGGTATAAGGAAGATGACATGACATGTTATATTCAAGAAGCAGTTATTAGAGAAAGAAAAGTTGCTATAGAATTTATCCACAAAGATAAATTTGAATGGCAGGCAATTTCAAGTAGAGCAATGTGGGTAAATTGCAAAATGGAAAATGGCACAATGAGACTGGTTTGCCTATCATCCCACAGAGGGCTCTAAGGAAGAAGCAGAGTAAGTTTCAGTCATTAGAGAAGGCAATTGACAAATCAGTATGTGTGTTTACCTACAGGGAGACTCTAATGCACATTTCTTTTCCTCAAAAATGTTAAAAATTGCAATGGTGAAATACTGCAAAGAGACAGAAAAATTATGTTAACACACCTAAATATTGGGAAAATTGTCCTAACTGCAAATGAACTATTGTGCAGTGTCCACCCATCTATTGCAAATATAACAGAAAAGTCACCTTCTTGGTTCAGGTGTGAGGTTCTATCCTTGTACCTTGAAATGACTTCATGTAAATAATGAATGAGTTGGTTCTTAATAGGATTAATGGATCTGTTAGTGTTTACAAATCAGTAGATACTTCTGTGGCTGTAGATGATGCAGTTCATTTTCCCATGGAACTTTTAAATTTGCTTAATCCACCTGGATTGACTGGTCATGAAATTAAATTGAAAATAGGTGTTCCTATTATGTTGCTTCGAAATATGCCCCCCCCCCCCTCCCCCAATATTTGCAATGGAACTAATGGAACTTTGCAATGAATTCGTTGAAACTGAATATGATAGAAGCCGTGATATTTCAGGTCCTGGTATTGGAAAAATTGTCTTCATTCCTTGGATATCCCTCATTTCTTCAGACTATCCATTTGCATTAAAACGGTTACAATTTCCAGTAAGAGTTTGCTTTGCAATGACAATAAAGCCCAAAGACAGACCCTTAGATATGCAGGTTTAGATTTAAGGGGTAAATGTTTCGGACATGGGCATGTAATGATGGTGTTAACTCGTATAACAACGTTTTTATATATATGTATAATCTCGTTGTTTATTATTTTCCTTTCTCTATTTTATCTTTGGATGTATTCCTACCTTCTGAAATCTATATTCCCTTCACCTGAGAGCAAATGAAAATTTGTTTTAAGTTATTGACTGCGCCATGCATTCCTCGATAATATGATATAAAAGAAAATATGATACTTTCAGTAGGTTGCAAAATGTCTCACAACTATATAAAATAACACTTGATCATCCCCAAGTAATCAATTTTACTTTGCAGTCTTGGCCCTTCACTCACTCTATATCAAATTTTCCAATTTAGGTTCAATTTTTTTGGGATCAATGCATTGCAATGAGAATAAGATTAGGCAAAACTCCACATAAAATGCAACAAAAAATTTAATTGATCAATAAACAGACATATATTATACACTAAAATAACAGGGGGTGGTCCTCTGTAAAATTCTCAGAATACTAAGGCAAAACATGCATGTATCTTTGCTTCAATAAAGTACATTATGTTATTTGTTTAACTCAAGGAAATATCTTTAACAAAATTCTCAATACGTGGAAAAACAACAATTTCTTAAATTAGCTAAGAAAAGCCATACACGAATATATGCAAGCATTAGATTAAGCCATAAATCATTCCCTAGGAATTAGCTAAACTCATTCATAGATGCATCAACAAATTCCCGACAGAATGAGTCTTTAAGTATACTCAGGCTATTAATGTCCCTCTTAATTGAATTGTCAGTTCATTAACCTATCCTTAAAAATTGTCACACAGTCTTAACAAAATAATATTTAGACTCACATGGGCTGTTTTCTATAAGGGCGCACCTTCAAATTTCCGCTGGCTGCGACTTCCTATGATCCCTTCTTCCTTTCATTATTTTCTTCTAGGTCCTTGGATCACCGGCAGCTCATCAGGTCAGTTTGCGGGACTTGGGTGACTATTCATCGGCTTACTAAACACATTGGTGAAGGGTCGCGATTTGTCAGGGCCTTCACAGACTCAGTAGAGCGGAATGGCTCACGGACAAGTTCGGCTGCTGGTCATCCTCCCTTCTGGGCTATGACAGCATGTGGCATTTCTCCCTTTGACCTTCGACTTTCTCCTCGGCACGTCGGGGCTTCACTCTAAATTCATACTGTGTCATCTCTCTCCTCACCGTCTCTTCTTCCTGTCTTATATCCTCCTCAGTTCCAAAACCCCGGGTTCAGTTTTCTCGACCCCGTGCATTCCTTGCATGCACTTATGCAAACCCCTTAAGTTATCATGTGATTCCTGGTTCTGGAACTTTTGCCGATCCCCTTCATTCTCCGTCTTTATGTTCTAATCAGATTATGTCGGCTAGTGGAACATTCGTTTGAATCTTGCTGCCCCCTTTCTGCATTGACCTTGAGGTTACTTAGGGTCGAACTTGTAAACAAAATTTCAAACGGCTTTCCGACTGTAGGGCGTTTCCTTTAACCTTGACAATTTTACATTTTTTGTTTATCAAAGAGATAGCTAATTCTCGTTGAGCTGTACACATGCTACATACAATACTGAATACTAAAGGAAAAGATTATTTACAGGTTTTCTGGGTTTTGCCTATCTGTAAAACTCGATGTACTTGTTATGCAAAAATTCTTCTTGCTGCATCGAATTTTTATAGGCAGTTATATATAGCATGTTCTTGATTATCAGTGCTGAGAATTTAATCATGTTTGTCAAGGATGATGACAAACTAATGTTGTTTACAAATAAGTATTATAATGCTCACAATTCTACAACATGATGAAATCACCAGCACCAAATACTTGAATAATACCCTGAAGTGAACCTCTGGTAGTCTAAGTTCACCTCGGTGAAGCGGGAGTACTCAGCTAGTATATATATAAATGATAAAATTATCATTAGATGATATGCTACTATGAAATTCTGAGACATGGCACCAAAAACTTTCATGGGTATTATTTTAATATACATTCTCATTCAATCTCATTCTATCCATCCATCAAGTTCTCCTTCATCCAAGACAAGATTAGTCCCTTAATAAAGGATTTCTAGACAGTTTTTCTCTGTTGCATCCTTCCCCTAAGGACAAGTATTTTATCTCTGTAGATATGTAGAAACAGGCAAACTCTTTGAACCAAAACCCAGTTTCCAGGAGAAAAAGCCCTCTACTTCTATATGAGACCAGCTAACTCACCTTTAAAGAAAAGCCGTGATGAAAGTTCTTTGTGTGATAGAATCTAGGTCTTTCCAACCAGAGGGCTCCATTAAAGCCAACTGAACTATGGAGGCTACAGAAAATGTCTAGGTTTATTGATTCTTGCAAACTTTAATAGTGTTTCCTTGCACATACATCATCAAATTCCTGATATGTACCCTCAAGGGGTGTACAGGATATGATAGTACTGCATGAAAAACTTACACCATTACCAACTCCCTATCTACAATTTTTCTCCAAATCAATCTGTTACCTGTCAAGACTTCAACGTTATCAGATCTTATATTTCTGTCTTCTAAGGCACTTTTTCCTGTATCAATCCACCAATATCTTGGTCTTCCTCTGGGTCTTTTTCCTGCCAACCTGGCAAAGAATATTTGTTTTGCTAATCTTTCCTCTCCCATTCTGTTTAAGTGACTATACCACTTCAGATTAGCTCTGCTAACACATTCCTGGATGCTAACAATATTAAGTTTTTCCTAATATCCTCTTTTTTTTAATGTGACATTGCCATTGATGCTATCTATTTACGCCTATAATCTTTCTCGGGACTCTCATATCTGTGGTCTCTAGTCTTTGGTCAAGTGTTTTATTTCTAACCCAGCTCTCAGATCCATAAGTTAAAATTGGTTTGAACATTGAATTGTATATAGCAAATTTAGTGTTTTGACTAATTTCTCTCTTATTCCATATAAATTTATTCAGTTGACATCCTATCCTACCAGCTTTGTTGATTCTGTTGTCTATTTCTATATTTAATTTACCATCCTCACTAAAAATCGTGCCTAAGTAGCTGAAATGTTTTACTTGTTCTATGCGTTCTCCATTCACAATTTAGTTGATATTTCCAATGCTTCTGCCTGTTTTCAATGTCTTTGTCTTTTTAATGCTGACCTTCATACCATATCTATTACAACAGTTATTCAATTTAGTCAAGGAATCTTGCAGACCTGTAGTGGATTTATTTAGAAGTATAACATCATCCGCATAAAGCAAAGAACTGACATTAACGTCTCCAATTCTGATATCATGTTTAATACCACTTTCCTTCATAATGTGATCCATATAGATAATGAATAACAGAGGGGATAATGTACATCCTTGTCTCACACACCAGATGTAACATTAAACAATCTTCCTATACTTCAATTCTAACTGCTGACTTACAACTCAAATAAAGAGCAAGTATTGCTTGATATAATGCCCCATTGACACCATATAACTGCAGCGTATTGAATAGCTTATCTCTTGGCACCTTGTCATATTCCTTTTCCAAATCGACAAAACTTAAATACAGATTTTTGTTATATATCCGTGCTTCTTAATTAATTGTTCTAAAGTAAAGACTTGAACCCAACAGTCTCTGTTTGGCCTGAATCCAGCTTGTTCTTCACCAAGCTTATTTTCCACAATTCCTCTCAACCGTTTCTCAAGTATACTTGCATAGATCTTGCCAGAAACACTCAGTAGGGAAATACCTCTGTAATTCTCACATTCAGTTTTATTTCCCTTTTTATATATGAGTACTATGAGAGCTCTACTCCAATCATCGGGAATTCGTCCCTCTGTCCAGGCTTTCTGAACTATGCAGTGCAACCACTGTAAGACTTTTATACCACCATACTTCAGCATTTCTGGTCGAATATTATCTACTCCTTCTGCCCTTCCACATTTCAAGCCCTTGATGGCTTTTTCTACTTCAAGTATGGATATGTATTCCTGACAGCATGCCTGGTCAGTGTTTTTTACCACTGTGCTGTCATCACTGCTTGTTTCATTTAGCAGTTTTTCAAAGTAATTACTCGATACTTCAAGGATATCTTTTTCTCCTGTTTTCGTGTCACCTTTATCATCTCTAATTCCTTTTACAGCACTCTTTCCTCCATTCCTAAGCTTCTTCAACAACCTCCAGAATATTTTGCCACCTTCATGATATTTATTTTCTATATTCTTGCCAAAGTCCTCCTATGACTTTTGTTTAGCTAGTTTTACACACTGTTTAGCTTTCTTACATTTGTCTCTGTATTCTGTAAGAGTAAAAGCTGACTTATTTGCCAGGAACTTTTGATATGCTTTCTTCTTTTCCTTCACTGCCTCTTTAACTTCCTGTGTCCACCAGGGAGTTCTAATTTTTTTATCCTTGCAGACAACCTCACCACATGCCTCTCTGGCAGAATCAATCAATATTTTCTTCAGAGTTTGCTACCGAATCTCCAAGGTTTGATTCCTGTTCTCAAACTCTTGCATTCTTTTTTTCAATAATCTTTGTGTATTTTAGTCTACAGTTCACATCTGAGAGCTGCTCAACTTTTATTTAAAAACGTTATTCTTTTCAATATGAAATTCAATTTTATCCTGCTCAAGACTAAATAGTGATCACTTCCAATTTCTAATCCTCTGTACACTCTGGTGTCCTGCACCAGGGAGAAAACATCACTATCAACAATAACATAGTCAATGAGACTTTTCTTATTCTTTGCCTCTTCTCTCCATGTGAATTTGTGCACATTTTTATGTTGGAACCTGGTGTTAGTAATAACCAGTCCATGTCCTGAGCAGAAATCCAACAGATATTTGTCATTATTATTAGCTTTGCTCTTTTCTCCAAATTTTCCCAAAATATTTTTGTATGTCTCACAATCATTTCCTACTCTGCTATTTAGATCTCGAACAAGAACCAACTTTTCCTTTTTCATTGTGTCAGTTGCTTTTTCTAAAGCCTCAAAAAATTCCTCCACTTGTACCTTAGTAGAACCTTCTGTGGGACCATAGGCACAAATAAGTCTCATTGTCCAATTCCCCATTCTGATATTTGCCCACACCACTCTACTTGAGATCGCCTGCCATTCAAGAAGATTAGCCTTGTATTTTGTGTTGAATACTATGGCTACTCCTTCTTTTCCTTGATTGTCATTGCTTGAATATAACATTTTGTATTTATTGC